>NW_010203021.1:0-2211 GCF_000695765.1 Mesitornis unicolor
AGCCCCACGGCCGCCTACCAGCCGCCTCCTCCTCCCCCCGCCGCGCCTCCGCCTCCTGCCCCCTGCAGCGGGGTTACCTGTCACGGGGAGCCCGCTAAATTTTACGGATACGATAACTTACAGAGACAGCAGATTTTTACGACACAGCAAGAGGCCGAGCTGGTACAATATCCTGATTGTAAATCGTCCAGTGCTAATATTGGCGAGGAACCAGACCACTTAAATCAGAGCTCGTCTCCTGCTCAAATGTTTCCCTGGATGAGACCACAAGGTTGGACGCAGTCAAAAATTTGCTTCCCTCTCACGTCTGGTTTCAAACTTTCTTTTCCTCCTCCTGCTTCTTTCTCGCTGACTCTCGCTCCCTGCCTCTGCCTCCCTCTCTCCCTGCCTGTCTCCTCGCGATTCCTATAACGGCGGTGGCTTGCGATAATAAAGCGATACAGTAAGCAAACAGAAACCTCTGCAGAAGGCGGCTGCCACCTCAAGAGTAGCCTTAAAGTCGCCTCTCGGGCACGGAGGCGCAGCCGACCGATTTGCCTGGCTCCCTCCACTGCCTGAACGGGAAGGGTGCGGGGCCAGGGGGGTACCGGTACAGCACAATAAAGTGACCTCGTAAAGTCGGTCCCGCAAACCTCGATGCAGGAAGAGAGCTGAGGCGCTTCGTGCATCTACTGTCGCCCTTTTCGCCGCAACCGTGTGTGCGGCTCAGGACTCCTCCGTGCTCTCTGCTTTCTCACCCTTGAGTTTCTGTGGGGCTTCTCCCTAGGGATTTCCAGAGGGACCCGAGTCCTTGCTCCCTGCCTGCGTTTTGTTTTGAACGAGCACAGCAACCTCCAAAACCTCGTGTTTTTGTTTTAAACAGCAGCGCCGGGTAGGAGAAGAGGAAGACAAACATACAGCCGATTCCAGACTCTAGAGCTGGAAAAGGAGTTCCTCTTTAACCCCTATCTGACCAGGAAGAGGAGGATCGAGGTGTCCCATGCACTAGGACTCACCGAAAGGCAGGTAAAGATCTGGTTTCAGAACAGAAGGATGAAATGGAAAAAAGAGAACAACAAGGACAAATTCCCCGCTTCCAGACAGGAGGGAAAGGAAAGGGAGGCCAAAAAGGAAGCACATGATCTGCAAGAAGACAGAGCTGAAGGCCAGACGAATTAAATTTTGCCCTAAAAGCCTTTGTGAAAGGCTGTCAAAAATCACCAGCAGCATAGCCCGACATCTCGGTCCGTCTGCCCCTGTACGTGGTCCTGCCCTGAGACAAGTGACCGCGTGTCCCTCCACTTGGCATTTCCCTGCTTCGGGTGCTTTGCTTGTTTGTGGTTTTGTTTTGTTTTGTTTTGGTTTGGTTTATTTTGGTTTGGTTTGGTTTGTTCTGTTCTGGTTTGGTTTTGTTTGGTTTGGTTCGGTTTTAACCGTATCTGGAACAATCTCTAGATTTAAAAGTTCATCTACTTATTTTGGAAATTTGATACAGAGTTTGTAGCAATACATTTCTAATTATATATATATATAAATGTTGGGGTTTTTTTTCCAATCTTGAAAGACGGTAATTGCGGGAAATGACCTAAACTTCCTAATAATGAATATCAATGCGCAAGATATTTAACAATGCTTTATTAATCGAGACAAGTGCACTTGTACTATTTTAATTTTTGTTCTTATTTTGAGTAAATTAAATAAATGTAATAAATTTGAAGAAAAGTCTTAGAAATATATTAATCTTCTGCTATTGATATTTGATTAAAATAAACCAAATTTATTCAAATATAAAACGTATCGGCTTCCTGATATCCTGATTGTGATCCACTCCTCTGGTAACCTTCAGAGCCTCCACATGTCTATTCTACCTCTCTCCTGCTCCTTTACCCCATCCTTCATCGGATGTTGAGTGTACCTGTGGGGTCTGGGAATGGTACCTCGAATACAAAACACGGTGTTCGCTCCCTGCCGCCTGCACACCCTGACATTGTCACCGCCATTTCGGGGGCCCTCAGCCACGGGCTCTGCGAGGCCAGGCTCAAAGCAGCGGCCAACGGCCCCACCTACGGCTAAGCCCACGCTCCCGGCTCTGTGAGTCCCCCCGACGTCTGCGTCTGGGCCCTGCCTTCAGCTTTTTCTGCACGTCCCCGCCCCGGGCCCTACAGTCGCGGAGCCGGACGCCGCCAGCTCGGGCCGCTTCGGTCTGAAAAACACAGCCAGCCCAGCCCCAGC
>NW_010203021.1:2387-3753 GCF_000695765.1 Mesitornis unicolor
ACGGTTTGGGTGCGTTTCCCAGCGGAGGTCGCAGCCTGGTGAGGGCAGAGCCTGCCGCATGGTTACTTACAGTCATGGTAGAAAGCTCCGCTCTGAGCAATAAAACGGTTTAATTTATCTGCCTCTCTCCCTCCCCTCTCTACCGCTCCGCGGCGGGGTCTCGCAAACCGCGGTATCAGAAAGGAGCAGTCCTTTTTAGGAACGGCAGACAGGGGGCTGAGGTATGAGACATAAATCCCTACCAAGATTTCTGCGTCAGTTTTTCCCCACCGCCTCACTCCCCCATGAGTGATGGTTCCGTGAAGAGAACCGCAGGGACGCCTTGGCCGCTGCCACAAACACGACCAATTCGTATTATCTGCCCGAGAAACGAGGAATCCGCCGTTCCCGGGCTCAGGATTTGTACGGCGGGGTTGGTTGGTTCATTTCGTTTCCCTTCCTCTTCCCACCTTCCCGACACCGACCCAGGCACGCTTCCACTCCTGCACAGCGCCAGCTCTAGAGGGAGGCACAAGCGAGTGGAGCTATTGTTCTCGGTTTATTTTAATCGCTTAATTGGTTAAAGGTTGTAAACGCGGGGAAACTGCAGCAAAGCGGTGAAGGAAACATTTTGCTGCATGGATTTGCATAAATGCATCAGTATCCCTAGTGTCCAGGAAGGATGTGGGGCTGGTACCGGCGCGTTTAAGGAAACCCAGCAGCCTGACGAGTAAAAAACCCTCACTTTTCAAAATAATCCCGGCTGTCAATGGCACCGCCATTGGGTCTCCGGGCAGGGAATAAGCCCCTTCCCTCTGCCGCGCTTGCGGCCAGGGCTGAGCATAGCGGGATCTCGGTGGGCCCCGCCGCGGGGAAAGCCGCGCTGCTGCGGCCGGTGCAAATACGGGCTGCACTGCGGAGACCGCGCATCCGAGCGGAGCACTTCCTAAGCTAATATTTGTACGAGAAAGAGCTACTGCGGAAGTTGGTTTTGATTTCCAGACAAAGAGAATAAAATTGAAATATTCCCGGCGAAGTTTCCGTTAGCGTCGCTCTCCATGGGCTGACTGGGAATGCAGCCACGTATGCAAAAACTGACTTCCTTGTGCACACATCATTGGCGAAGGCCTAGTCGTAACTGGGATCGACTCTGTCTTATTTATTAAGAAAAAAAAATTTAATCCTTGTAGTTTTTAAGGTATTTCCCTCTGTAGCCTGGCAGTTGAATCTCTCCCTCGTTCGAACTTGGAGTCTTGCTACGAAAAAGAAAAACGAGGCAAAAATTGGCCCGAGCGGTCAATAAACCTCCAGTAAAACCGGAGCCATCGAACTCCGGAGCAAGCAGAGGCATTTTGGCAGGGAAAAGCCGCCGCTGCGCTGGTCACGG
>NW_010203021.1:3800-4432 GCF_000695765.1 Mesitornis unicolor
CAGATGTACGGCGCCTTTGGTTTTCGCAGGATTTCTCCGCGCTCACCTTGAGCAGCTCTGCGCGGCCATGGGTGCTGCAGAGCCAAGGCGAAAGGTGCCAGTGCCTCGGCCAAAGGACACGCTTCACGTCTGTGATAACCATGGGTGTGCAACTGCCCGAAGCAGCCTGTTAAAAAAGACTTTACAGCTTTAGGACAGTTTATTTTTGTTAGCTTTGTTTCCGAGGCAGGTACAATCACGGAGGCCACTGATAGAGGGCTCTGACTATTCCCTGAAACCAAAATTGCGCAAGAAACACCCACAATTTTCCGTCTCCAGGCCGAGCATTCCCTGTGGACAAGGGGCCTTTTTAGTCTTTCCGAGATTTTTCAAGAATTGTGGTGCCCCAGGTCCGAGCGCCTCCGGGAAGATTTAATCGGGGGCAGAGGCAGGCGCGCCCGGGAAGGCTGTGGGCAGCGGTGACTGCGCCCGGCGCAACCTGTGGGAACCGCACACATTGGAGTGGGGAAGTGGCTGGGACTATTTTTAGGTCGCCGAAGCCTTCGGCTTCAGTAGTGGGCGCTAAAGGAAACGTGGTTTCTTTTAGGGCCCGGTGGAGGCGGGGGAGGTGCAGGGGGGAATGTGGGTAAAGC
>NW_010203022.1:0-583 GCF_000695765.1 Mesitornis unicolor
CCCAACCCCACAGAGCTGAGCAGGGCAGTGTTTCAGGAGGGCTTTTCAGGAACAAGCTGATTTTTTCCCCAGCTTTGAGGAGCTGTGAGGAACTTGCATCACCACACCAGCGCCTTTTCGGGGAAGCACATGCTTACACTTCCCCCCCGCTGCAGATCTGGGTGCTGGGCTGAGCAAGGCTCTGCTCCCCTTCCTGGGGGGGGGGGGGTTTCGGCTGCGCAGCAGTGGCTTCCTCCCCAGGAGGAGGTGGGGACCCTTTCCCATGCAGGGAGAGCAGCCCCCATCCCTGAGAGGGGCCCAAAAGTACCCCCATGTCTGCACCCAGCAGCACCCCAGGGGGTGGTTACAGCCTGAACCCAGTTGGAGTTCTTGCAGCACCGGTTTTGCCCAGGCTGCTCTTTCATCCCCTAATTAACCGCCCATCTGATCCCCCTAATTAACCACCGTCTGATCCCCTCCCAGCACCCATAGCCCAGGGGGATGGCTGGGCTGGGAGGGGATCCACAGGTGATGGAGAGGGGAGCGGTTTCGGTTCCTCACATGTGTTAATGAGCCGCCTTTCTCTAATGATGGGGGTGATGGC
>NW_010203022.1:601-4471 GCF_000695765.1 Mesitornis unicolor
AAATTTCCCCCTCAGGGTCCCAGATCCCAGCATGGCCTGACCACATCACACCAGGACACAGGGGCCGTCCCAATGCGCTCGGGGGCTCAGCTCAGCCTCAAAGCCCAAACCAGCAATGAAAGCTTGAGACAAACACCGCAAAACCCACAATACTTTGGGTGTTTTCTAGGCTGATATCCAAAAAACCAGCACCCAACAGCACTGTTTGGGGGCCAGGGGTGCAAAGCCATGCTCAGACATCAGCACCCATGGGTGCCCTCTGTAATAAACCCAATTAAACACTGCACGCCCCCGCACATGGGGTTGCTCAGAGCCACCCATGGCCCATCCCAGCACCTTGAGAGACGCCGCTTTTTCATAGCTCACCGCAACAAAACAGGGTGCAGGACCACATCAGAGCACCCGACACACCCCCAGCACCCCCTTGGGGTCCGCTCCGGTGCTCCCAAACCAGCACAGCCACCCCAAAACACATGCACGGGGGTGCAGACCCTCACCCCCCTCCATCCTCCAGCTCTAACCCCAAATTCCAAGACTCCCAAGCCAAGCAGACGCATCCTACACCCCCCCAACAAGGCACAGCACTCGCACAGGGCTTTCAGCAGGGAGGAAAAACCACCCCAAAACGGCTTCCGAAGCAGGGAGCACCAATTACACCGCTGATATTTAGGGCTTCCAGCACAACAAATGGAGCTTCGGCTTCATTAGGTACCTTGCCAATTTAGTCCGAGACATCCAGTACAGAAGAAGCTTAAATTAGTTTTGAGTTGATGTTAACTTCTAACGAGCAATATGTTAAATGGGAGGATGGAGAGGAGTGACCTGCAGCCATGGTTTGCAATGAGCAGCCAAATCGGGAATGGAGGGAGACAGCCAGCACCCACCCCAGCCCCACAAACTCCAATTTAAGAAATTTAGGGGTCTATCGTACCTGTGTGCTCACCTCCTGCTGCAGCCCCCACCACCATGAGCACCCTGCAATGGGAAACAGTGGCACCCATCCACCCCTTATGGAGGGGAGGCTCTGGGGTGGGTAATGAGCTGCAGGTGCTTCGTTGGGGCTGGGATTGCCAGAAGAAAGGCAGAGCCTTTTTGGGGGGGCGTTACAGGACCCGGCTGTGGTTGCTTTGGTCCAGTTTTTACAATGTTTTTGTCTGTTTGCCATCACCACGGGCTTTGGCAGAGCCCAGATGGTGTCAGACCACCGAGAAGGACATGAGGTGCAGTGATCCCCCATTCCCGGGCCATGGGAAGTTCCCGGGCTGCTCCGGTTTGGCACCGCATGCTGCGGGGTGCTACAAACCCCATAACTCATCCAGGCTTCCTTAACACGCGGTTCCCAACGGGGAATTCCTCCGGAGCAGGAAAGGTGACCGATATCCTGGAAACGGCCCCCGGATGGGCAGAGGGATGGGGCTTTAGGGTGAAATTGCTGACGGGATGGGAAATCTCAGCTGCGGCTGGGCAGGATGGACCTGATGGAGTCCGTGGTGGTGGCTCTGGGACCCTTCCCCGTGCTGGGATGGGCACAGGGAGGTGTTTGCATCCAGAGTGGGAGGAAGCAGAGGGGAGGGCAGGCAGGGGCGGCCGGGGGGTGCTCCATCCTTGCAGGGGATGTTTTGGACCCGAAGCCTCCACCCCCACTCCAGAGGGGGATGCTCTGCATCGGGCTGGCCATGGAGATGTGGTGATGAGGCTGGTACCCGGATTCTCACCTCACACAGGCAGCCCCCACAGCCAAATTTATGTACTGGGGGCTAACGGGGGAGGGGGGCACATCACGCTGAGCCCAAATTACTTCACCATTTTACCGGTGGACGGGGAGCAGCGGTGCCTCCAGCCCATGGAGCAGATTTTGCTCCCCCCGTGGTATCACCAGGACCGCGATGGGGTGAGAAGCCCGGCCCACGGAGCAGCGATATCATCTCGGTTTTCTCCTTCTGTTTTTGCGTTGTTTCCGCACCCTCTCAAAGGTCTTTTCTGATTGCAAATCGCCATCGCGAAAGCGCGCCCGAGGCTGCAGTCGCAGATAACACCGGCCGCGCTCCCGGGCCGTACCTCGCCGCAGGCTGAGCTGCCTGATAACATCCCCCGGCAGCTGCAGATGGCAATAACGCTAACGCGGGGGGATTTATCGCGTTAAGCTATCTCGGCCCATCGCTTCCTGCTCGTCAGGGCTCTCGCTGCAGGCACCGGGATGGCTGCGGGACTTTGGTGCGGGAATTCGGGCTCAGCTGGCCCTGGAGATGCCCCCGCACAGGGATGCAGGGTGGGGAATGCGGCCCCCCAGAATGGCCAGACCCCAGCCCTGACACCGGGCTGGCCCTGTGGTGTTCATTTCCACGCTGTCGGTGATGTTTGCATGGACATAGTCATGCTGCCTCTCCCAGTACTCCCAGTTCCGCTGTGCTGGGCCGTACTGGTCCCGCTGCCGGGAGCTCAAGCGAAATGCTTCTGCAAGGGGTTTGGGTTGTTTTGTCTGGTTTGGTTCGGGTTTTTTTTGAAGCTGAAGGACAGCAAAAGGCACAAAAGGGATTAACTCTGGCTCTGCAAGATCCACCCGCGCTCCCGGTGGCTGCACCGGTCCCCAGGGTCCGGCCTGACCCCGATACGGCGCTGCAGATGGGGAAACGCGGCCAACCTGCCCCACGGCTCGGCCAGAGGAGGGGGAGCGGGGATCTGGGGGTGTGTGATGTCCAAAAGGTTTATACAGTATTGATTATCTCCTAGCAGAGATGACTGAGCTGAGTCACACAGCAGCACCCGCTCACGGCTGCTGGGGGAGTTCATGCACGTGGGGAACCTGTTCTGCACATCCATGTGCTCTGGGATGTGGCAATGGGTGCCAGATGGGACCCCGGGGAGCAGCAGCAAAACGTCTGCCCTGGAATGTGTGAGGGATGCCCTGGGGTGCTCTGGTTTGCTCTGGTTTGTTCCAGGTTGCTCCAGGATGCCCTAGAATGCTCCGGGATGCTCCGGGTTGCTCTAGGATGCTCCAGAATGCCCTGGTTTGCTCTGGGATGCTCTGGGATGCTTCGGGATGCCCTGGGATGCTTCGGGATGCCCTGGGATGCTCTGGGATTCTCTGGGATATTCCAGAATGCTCTGGAATGCTCTGGGATGCTTTGGGTTGCTCCAGAATGCCTTGGGATTCTCTGGGATGCTATGGGTTGTTCCAGGATGCCCTGAGATGCTCTGGGATGCCCTGGGATGCTCCGGGATGCTCCAGGTTGCTCCAGGATGCTCCAGAATGCCCTGGTTTACTCTGGGATGCTCCGGGATGCTCCAGGATGCTCCAGGATGCCCTGGTTTACTCTGGGATGCTCTGGGATGCTTCGGGATGCACTGAGATGCTCTGGGATTCTCTGGGATATTCCAGAATGTCCTGGGATGCTCTGGGATGCTTCAGGTTGCTCCAGGATGCCCTGAGATGCTCTGGGATGCCCTGGAATGCTCTGGGATGCTTCGGGTTGCTCTGGGATGTTCCAGAATGCCCTGGGATGCTCTGGTTTGCTCTGGGATGCTCCGGGTTGCTCCAGCCTTCCTCATGCCGCAGCCCTTTGACAGCAGCTCCCGGCTGCCGGCATTAATGATATCCGCCCAATTAGCCGCCGCCAGCTCTGCCCAGCCCGCGGGATTAGCAAACCCTCATCCCACGGCGTAAGCGGTTAACGCCGCTAATTAGCCATCGCGTGAATCCTGACCCCGGCGCTCCCCCGCGGCCAGGGGCCTCCCTCGGCTCCCGAACACCGAGGCCGTTTAGGGAGAATTTGCCGGGGCTCGGGGCTGCGTTATTTTTTACGGCGTCGCCATAGTGACCGATGCCATTACAAAATAAAGCCTGAACCCCGCGGAAGGGGCGGCTCTGGC
>NW_010203022.1:4791-5189 GCF_000695765.1 Mesitornis unicolor
GCTCGGTGCCGGGGGGAGCCCTGGGGACGCCCGCGGTGCCCTCCCATTGCCAGGGCTGCCCTGCGCTGCCGTGGGAAGGGAGCTCCCCAAAGGGTTTCCCCACCCCGAGCTGCAGCCCCCGGCTCTTTTCACTGGGTAAAACCCTCCGGAGCATCCCCGGTTGCGTGCACGGCTCACTCAGGTCGCACATTGTATCTCGCAGTGTCCACCATGCACATGTGGATACTGGGAGAACTGGATCTCCATCCATGGATCCAACGTGAGGAGCTCTGAGTCCTGCCCAGTGCAGGCAGGACCCCCCTTGAGCATCCCCAGTGCAGGCAGGACCCCCCCTGAGCATCCCCAGTGCATGCAGGACCCCCCTTGAGCATCCCCAGTGCACGCAGCACCCCCCCCGA
>NW_010203022.1:5254-7334 GCF_000695765.1 Mesitornis unicolor
CAGGACTCCCCTGAGCATCTCCAGTGCAGTCAAGCCCCTGCCTTGAGCATCCTTAGTACAGGCAGAACCTCCCCTGAGCATCTCCAGTGCAGTCAAGACCCTGCCTTGAGCATCCTTAGTACAGGCAGAACCAGCCCCGAGCATCTCCAGTGCAGTCAAGACCCCCCCTTGAGCACCCAGTCAAGACCCCTCCTTGAGCACCCCCCATGAAGGCAGGATGCCCCCTGAGCATCCCCAGTGCAGGCAGGACCCACCCTGAGCATCTCCAGTGCAGACAGGACCCCCCTTGAGCACATTGAGCACCCCCCATGCAGGCAAGACCCTCTCTTGGGCATTCCTAGTGCTGGCAGGACATCCCCATGCCCACCTTGAGCATCTCCACTGCAGACAGGGCACCCTCTTGAGCACCCCCCATGCAGGCAGGACCCACCTTGAGGATCCCCAATACAGGCAGGACCCCCCTTGAGCACCCCCCCATGGAGGCAGAACCCCCCTTGAGCATCCCCAGTGCAGACAGGACCCCCCCTGCCCACTCTGGACCCTCTCAAGCGCCAGCAGCACTGGGTGCCGCAGCCAGACCTGCCCTCCCTGTGCCGGCTGCGGGGCCGATGCTCGCTGAGCGATGCCCTGCAGAGCACACAGTGAGGCTTTCCTGAGCACTGGCTGTTTCCGTCCATCCCGCGGCCCTGGAAATCCCTCGTCATTCATTGCCAGAGCCTTGGCCTCCACGACGTCCTGCGGCGAGGGCCGGCACGGGCCATGGGAGCGCGGGGCGCAGAGGATTTCCTTTCATTGCCGGGCTGAGATGTGTTTGACACTTTCATTTGTGTTCGACACTTTCATTTTCACCTCCTGCCACGGGAGGGATCAGGAACGGCCAGAGGGCAACCCCGATCTGCCCAGGGATTTAATGGAAACGGGACCAGTTTGGGGTGCTTGGTTCCCAGCAGCGATAGCAGCACAACCTCCTATGAGACACCAGAGAATCCACATCCTCCACTCCTCTCCAGTGTAAAGCCCTGCAGGTCCTGGCTCACATCCCCAGGGCCATGGGGTCCCGGGCAGTGCCCAGGTGCCCACCTCATCCCCAAGCACCCAGGGGGGTCCCATGGGGCACCCCAAAGCCATGGGGCAGCTGCAGAAACCCGGGCTGTGCTGGCCAGGGCCTTGCTGCATCGGGGGGACGAGGCTGCGGCGCCCAAACAGTTCCTATGACAACCCCAAATCCCAGACCTGTTTATCCCCTTTAACAGAAATCCACCGTGAAAGCAAGGAGTAAGACTCAGTAAGAGGCGAAATAAATCAGGAACGCTGTAGAGCATGGCACCGGTTTACTGCGGCGCCGTCCGAGGAAAAGCCTGAGAAATGGGACATGGACATTCAGCATCCAAGGGTTTGTCCCTCCAGGTCCCTGAGACCCGTGTGACCTTTTTTGGGGACATTCAAAGTGTCCCTGAGAGCCTCTCGCCCTTTCCAGCCCCCTCAGAGCATCCCAGCTCCTGGCACCGTTCCTCATGGCTGTTCTGGCACAGCATCCCCACGGCATCGCCTGGTCCTTGGGGTGTCACGGGGTCCCCATGGCATCACAGGGCCCCCTGGCACCATGGGGTCCCCATGGCATTACAGGTTCCCCATGACATTGCTGGGTTCCCATGACATTACAAGGTCCTCATGGCATTGTGGGGTCCCCATGGCATCATGGGGTTCCCCACAACATTGTGAGCTCCCCGTGGCATTGTGGGGTCCCTATGGCATTTTGGGGTCCCCATGGCATTACAGGGTCTCTATGGCACCAGGGGTTTCCCATGGCATCATGGGGTCCCCATTGCATCATGAGGTCCCCATGGCATCCTGGGGTCCTTGTGACATTGTGGGGTCCCCATGGCATCACCAGGTGCCTGTGGCATCACTGGGACCCTGCGAGGTCCCGGTGGCTTTGGATGCTCTTGGACCTGTGGCTGTTTGGCCAGAGCTGATGTGTAAAGGGACAGCCTGGCTCTCGATGGGCTCGTGGCCACCACGGTCTCACAGTGCAAGGACAGGGCTGGGGTCAGAGCAGGACGCAAGGAGATCTTGGACA
>NW_010203022.1:7784-8089 GCF_000695765.1 Mesitornis unicolor
GGCACAGCACGGCGCACACCACCTCCCTGACAGCCTGTGACAGCCCCTCTCACCTCAACACCTCCAGGACCCATTGCCCACCTCCCAGGACCCATTTCCCACCCCCACCACCCATTTCCCACCTCCCAGAACCAGGACCTGAGCATCCCCCAGCCCTTCTTTGACTCCTGGTCTCTACCCCCCACCACAGCACAGCCCCATCTCAACCCCTCATCTCAGCTTTGCCACCCCACAAAGTCCCAGCACTGGGTTCACAGCCCACGAGGAGGAAAAGCCCGGCTAAGCCCCCCGTGCCACCCACACAC
>NW_010203022.1:8159-10332 GCF_000695765.1 Mesitornis unicolor
ATCTGCCCCCTGAGGGGTCCCTGCGTGGGGTCCAGCACCAGGGCACAGCCCCAAACCCCGGCTGGAGGTGGGGTGTCCCCTCTGCGGCTGTGACACCGAGCCCTAACGTGGCACCGGGCAGCACCAGGAAATGCAAATCCCAGACCCTGGCATTGCCCCCAACCCAGGCATTGCTCCCCAAACCAAGCGTCGCCCCCCAAGCCCAGCGCTCCCGGCACGCTCCTACCTTGTGTCCGTGCCCGGGCGCTGTTTGTGCTTTCACTGCCGGCACACCCCGGGCTGGTGGCTTAAAGGATTTTCCTATAATAACCACCAAATCCCTCCCCTGGGCAGCAAAGCCGCAGCCCTGGGCCCTTTCCTAGGTGCAGCGCTCTCCTGCTCGCTCCCCGCTTTGTATCTACTGGTACTGAACTGGATTTCCCCCGTTCCTGACCTCGCCCAGTGCTTAAAAAGCCCTAAATCCCCTCGAATTTCATTTCCCCTTCTCAACGAGGTCTATCCCCGGTTTCGGTCTCACCCACATATTTTACATACTCCCGCTCGCAGTCCTGACGTGAGATTTCCGCGACCTTCGGTGTCCTCCCGAGGTTGGGCAACCCCCGTCTCCTGCACCGGGAAAGGAGCAGCCACGGCCACGGCTCCGCTCGGGACCCGGCACTGAAGCTTTGCCCCTGGACCCCCACGCCATGGGGCTGGGCAAGGGGGCCAGGCTGGGGCTGGGGGCTGCACAGTGGACCCCTGCCCTGGCAAACCTCCCCATGGGGCGCTGAATGAGAAAGAAATGACCCAAAACTGTGCCCGGGTCAGGTCCCCCAGGGCCGGGGGTGCTGATCCAGTCATGCAGATTGAATTTCGGCAGCGGCCGCTCTCTCCCCCTCATCCGTGACAGAGCAGGCTCCCCTGGGTGCGCACACGCTGCTGCTTCGCGTCATCTTGTTTCGCTTCTCTTTTTTATTTGATTTCTCAGTAAAAAGGAGATAAAAGTCCGAAACCAGTGGCTGCAGCAGCTTTCAAGGTTCCAGGTGGCGGTGGCCAATCCACTGGCTTCCTCTGCCTGAAAAGCGCCCTGCAAAGCAGGGGTGTGTGTGTGGTGGTACCTGGGGGCTGAGAGTGCTGTCATGGGGGGCTGTGGGGTTTGTGTGCATCATATTGGGGTGCTGCAGCGGTGCCTGGTGTGGGGGGTGCACCCCACGGCTTCCTGCCATGGCCATGCTCCGGCCTCAGCCACTGGGCTGGACCCCTTGGGGGTGGGCACCTGGCACACGTGCATGGAGCAGGGGGGGTGAATAAAGCAGATGTGCAGGGAGCAGATGTGCATGGAACAGATGTGCATGGAGCAGGGGGTGTGAATAAAGCAGATGTGCACAGACCAGATGTGTACAGACCAGATGTGCGTGGAGCAGATGTGCACAGGAGATGTGAATAAGGCAGATGCACACAGAGCAGATGTGCATGGAGCAGATGCGCACAGAGCAGGGGTTGTGCCCGTGTCTCCCAGGACACCCCACGGGACCGACCCCATCGCGCGGCCGTTCGCTGGCGTTAATGAGGCCGGTTGGTGCGGTGCCAAGGGATGGACCCGCTGAAGCGCCGGTGGTGGCCGGTGCTGGTGGGGACAGGGGTGCGTGGAGCCCCCCTGGTGTGAGCAGCACCGCATGGTTCACACACAGCAGCGGTGCTCAGCCCCAGGGCCTGGTCCTGTGCTTGAGGCGGCCGCCGGGGCCTGGCAGAGCCGTGGAGCCCCACGGGCACTGAGACAGGAACAGACGAGGGGAGCTCACTGAGCGTGCCAAGCCCGGCCCGGGGCGCACCACAAGAGCAGACCCACTTCTTCTTTATTGTGCCCTGCAGAAAAGTCCCCGCTTCCTCCCCAGAACGGGCTCCTGGGCCGGGCAGTGCCAGCGTCACTTGGCGGCTCCCCGGATGCTGGCGTACTCGGAGCAGGCGGCGTTGGGGCTCCGGCTGCGCCGCGGGGCCACGGGCAGGGTCTGCAGGTCGGCGTAGTGGATGTCGGTGTCCTCCTTGCTGCTCTGCTGCAAAAGCGCAGGAAAATGGTGAATGCTGGCCCGAAAATAACAACCCCAGGGCAGGTTCAAGCTGGATGGAGGTGCCATGGATGTGCGATGCTGGGAGCATCCGGGACTATGAGGGTAGGAAGGCTCTGCAGAGGGAC
>NW_010203023.1:0-1566 GCF_000695765.1 Mesitornis unicolor
TGGTCCCCCTCGGTTCTCCCCACTCTGCAGCTCCCTCTCGTCCTGCCCTGCCCGGCTCCGTCCCTGCGCGGTACCCCTGCAGTACCGGTACCGCTGCCCGCGGGTGGTGGCACCGGGCCGAAGAGGCGGCACAGGCGAGCGGCCTCCGCCGTGGTTCAAATACTCCTGATGTATTGTCATACTCGCTCCGGTAAAAATAAAGGGGGTTACCGAATTTCTTCCAGCAGGGATTTCTTGCCAAAATAGTATCTGCAGAAAGGATTAAAAGTTAAATCCCAGGAAATTACGGTGCTCTTTCTGCTATTCTCCTACTTTTTAGTCAAAGCATGCAGAGAACACGCTGCAAAGGACCGTAATAAAGAGCCAATTTCGCATAATTTTATTCCCGAAGAAATACGGGCATTTGCTTAAAAATCTGGTTAGTGGTGGTGCTCGTTCGGCTTTCAGACGAGCGCGAAGAAGAAGCCTTTATAAGGAAAACGACTGGCACCGTAATTTATTTCCCTGACCAATTCGGGAACGCTTTCCCCCCGTTTGTAACCAAAGTGGCGTTTCAGCCTTCGCCACCCCGCCTGGTCGAGCCCGCTCCTTTCGCTCGCAGCAGAAGGGAGAGGAGATATGAGGCGCGCTCGATGCCCCATGGATTTTGTGTTAATTGTGTTTGGTAGCTCTCTAATGAAATCCTCCACTCAAGAAAACAAGGAAATCAGTTTGCTTTTCACACAAAACATCGAATACGTTTTAAGTAAACTGTTTAATTAAATTTAATTTGCGGCGAGGAAGGAATTGCAGATCCGGCGACGCAATTTGGTGGAAAAGGATCTGATTCCCAAGGCGGAAACTTAGCACTCAAGTGGGAGACAGAGATTGGGTATCTATGCACATCGAGGGGCATCAAAGGAGAGCTTCGGCAGCGAGGGGAGGAAAGTACTTAATTATTAAACTTTTAAACAAATGTGTGGTGTGTATCTAGTCGCCAGCCAATGTAAACACTGAGCCTGATAAACGCTTCTAGCAACAGAGACGTGTAAACGTTCCTTACCTCAGTTTTGTAATGCTGCTGCCTCTGTTTGTTTTGAAGCAAAAGGTTACGAGCGGTGTTTTGTAAAAGCTGTGAGTAAACTGTGACCTCTCACTCTCCGTATCCTTGCTTTAAGTAAACCAGAGGAAATGAAGAGCCCTGTTATTGTCTGAAAATACCCTCCTGTAGCTAAATATATCACCCGACTTCTATTGTCCAGCGGCTGATCATTTTACGTAAATACAGCTGTTTAATCTCCAGCATCCTACTGATGCACCTTGTAGGTGTATAAAAATCCTCGTTAATAAAATTATTTTAAAGTAAGAACCTTGAGAAAAAGAGGAACTTATCTCCGAGACAACCCAAGCAGCAAAGGTTAAAACAACCAAAGAAGTGCGGGCTCGGTGCCTACACTGCTCAGGACACGGTTTCTGCCCGAGAGGGCCGATCCCCGCGGTTGGGGTCGGGGCGGGGGACACTTTCTGCGCCGCGGAGTTACTTGCGGGACCCAGCGGGGCCGGGCCAGGAGGCGTGGGCCGGGGCCA
>NW_010203024.1:0-1035 GCF_000695765.1 Mesitornis unicolor
GAGGGGTCTCCACGAGGGTCTCTCTGCTCTGCACCCAGAGCTGAAGCTGACCCCGTGCTCCTGGCCAGCCCCAAGGCCTGACTTGGCCCCACTCGTCCTGATGTCACCGCTGTCCCTCGATGCGGCTCCTGGTATCCCTCTGCCGGTCCTCTGGACAAGGTGGCTGAGAGAGCTCACCATCCCTGCTGGCGCTCACCATCACTGTCACTGCTCACCATCACCGGTGGCACTCACCATCACCACTCACCATCACTATCACCGCTCACCATCACCGCTGGCACTCACCATCACCACTCACCATCACCGGTGGCACTCACCATCACCGTCACTGCTCACCGTCACTGCTCACCATCACTATTGGCGCTCACTGTCACCTCTGGAGCTCACCATCACCGCTGACATGTGGCTCTCACTGCCAACATCACCCCCCTAAAGGGGCCAGATCATAGCACAAAGGCCTTATCGTGTGGATCACAAATGGCAGGAAGACGAGAATAATAAATTAACGCCTGAAATGGGAGTGTGCTGAAATCTAACAACATATTTATTTTTTTTTAAGTACACAGAAAAGCCCCTTCCATATTTTAATTAAAAGCCTCTCAGAAGAGGAGGCAAGGGGCTGCCATTTACAACGGGCTATTGTCAGGCACACAAAGCAAACGGTTCTGGAGACAAACTGATTTATTAACCTGAGCCTCGAGCGCTCCCCGGGGTGGGGGAGCCCTGGGCAATGCAGGAGGTGGCAGCGCTGGGCTCCCCTTGGGTGCCCTGGGGCAGTGGGGCAGTGCCTGAGGGGACACAGGGAGAGTGGAGCTGCAGCCCCTCTCCTCTTCCTTACAGCTCCCATCGATTTGTTAATGATTTGGCCAAATAGAAACATTCCTCCAAAGCCCACAATTTAATTTGCTCACCAACGATGCCAAGTTAGTTTTATTTCTGATTTATGAACAGGGTCTTCTGTGCCCTCAGTGGCAGAGCAGGGTAGTGATTTATGGGTGCAAGAGCAGTTTTAGGATCAAAGAGAAGTTCCCTTTC
>NW_010203025.1:0-2557 GCF_000695765.1 Mesitornis unicolor
GCCAGGACCAGTTCAGCTGGGAGGATGTCAAAACCGACAAACAGCGAGAAAACTACCTGGGTAAGAGCCTAAACCCCTCCATCCCCATCCTCCTTGCCCGCCTCAGCACAGTTTTGGGGTGAGAATGGAGGATTTTGGGTGCGAGGAATTATATTTGGTGGGGGGACGACACACAGGGAACTCCCTGATGGCGCCCGTGGGCCGGTGGCAGAAGGGCAAGGACCTGACGTGGTACGCCAAGGGCAAGAAGGATTCGGCTCCCCCGCTGTCCCGTGAGGAAGAGCTGGCCGCCGTCCGCCTGGCCGAGCAGGAGGCCATGATGGCAGCCCTGTGAGTCTGAACCCCCCCCCCAAAAAAATGGGGTGCAAAGCATCACGCCTCCCCTTCCCTCTTCATCACCTTCTTTTGGTCCTTTAGGGGCTACAAGACCGGGAAGCGGCAGCCCACCGGCCTCAGCAAGGAGGTAAGGGGGGACCATGCGCCCCCCCCAGCATCACCCCGTATAAATTTGCCCCCTCCTCTCCATAGTTTTGGGGGACACGCACACCCAGGGTGGTTTTTTCCCCCCTCAGGACCTGGCTGAGGTGTGCAAGCGCGACGGCACCGAGCGGGACGAGAAGGACGTGGACCGGGTGGTGGGCTTGGGCAGCAGCAGGTACTGAGGGGGGGGCCTGTGCCAAAAAGACCCCGATTTCAGGTAAATTTGGGGTTATTTTACCATTTTGATGCGCTTTTTAAAAGTATTTTGGGGTTTTTTTGACTCTCCCCAGCGGCAGCGCTGGCCGGGTGATGCTCTCCAAGGAGGACAAGGAAGCGGCCAAGATGGGGCTCTCCATCTTCACGGTACGGCGCGGGTCACGCCAGGTTTAGTATGTGCCAAAAAGACCCCGATTTCAGGTAAATTTGGGGTTATTTTACCATTTTGATGCGCTTTTTAAAAGTATTTTGGGGTTTTTTTGACTCTCCCCAGCGGCAGCGCTGGCCGGGTGATGCTCTCCAAGGAGGACAAGGAAGCGGCCAAGATGGGGCTCTCCATCTTCACGGTACGGCGCGGGTCACGCCAGGTTTAGTAAGAAACAAGACCAAAAAAGGCAAAAAAAGGTGGAAAAAGGCAAAAAAGCCCTGTCCTGCAATCGGGGTGTTTAATTTCCAATAAAAAATAAAGCTGGGGTTGGAGCGCAGGGACCTGCAGGAGCTGGAGCTGCCCGTGTCCTGTTTGCGCAGAGTTAACCTGGAGGGGTTTGAATTTGGGAGCAGCTCTTATGGGTACTTGAATTTATTTTCCCTCAAAATTTAATTAAACTTTAATTTTTTCCAAAGTGAATTTAATTGTCATTTATTTTTTTCCAAAGGGAATTTAATTTTTATTTATTTTTTCCAAATTTAAGTTGCTTTTATTTATATTTTTCCAAATTTAATTTATTTTTTCCAAATGGAATTTAATTTTTATTTTTCCAAAATTTAATTTGCTTGCATTTATTTTTTCCAAATTTAATTTTTATTTATTTTTTCCAAGTGGAATTTAATTTTTATTTCTCTTTTTTCCAAATTTAAGTTGCTTTTCGTTATTTTTTTCCAAATTTAATTTGCTGTCATTTATTTTTTCCCAAATTTAATTTAATTTTTATTTTTTTCCAATTGAATTTTTAATTTAAATTTAATATTTTTCCCCCCAAATTTTAATTTTAAAAGGAAAAAGTCCCTTTTTGTTGTAATTCCAAGCCCTGAGCTCACCAATTCACTCCTTATTTCCCCTCCTTTTCAAACCCTAGCACCAAAAAGTCTCCAGCAGCCCCGAGACCTCTGGCTCCAAGAAGAAACAGGAGAAGGAGGAGAAGGTGGAAGAGAAACGGTGAGGACGGGGACCACCTCTTTGGTGGAAAATGGCTTTTTTGGGGGAAAAATACTTTGCAAAATGCATTCTCTGGCTGCATTTGGCATCGGGGTTGTTCTGCATCTCCCCAGATCCTCTGCTTTGCCCCCAAGAAGCTCTTTATTGTTGATGAAGGAGGCTCCTCCTTGGTGAAGGATGCGGTGGGATGCCCATGAGGGAGGGATGGGGATGAGGTTTTGGAGGAGCTGTTGGGATGGGTCTCTTCCCTGCAGGCCGGAAAGCATCAAAAAATCCAAAAAGGAGAAAAAGAAGAAGAAAAAGAAGAAGCACAAGAAGGAGAAGAAGAAGGAGAAGCATCACAAGAAGGACGCCGCTCTGTCGTCTTCCGATTCTTCTTCGGATCGGGATGAGAGGTAGCGGGGTTGGGATGGGGGCTGGAAAATGGGATGAAGGATTTTGGAGAGCCCCATGGTGATGGTTGACATCAGGGTGACCATGAGCCAGCAATGTGCCCTTGCAGCCAAGAAGGCCAATGCCATCCTGGGATGTATGAGAAGGGGTGGTTGTAGGGCAGAGAGGTTCTCCTGCCCCTCTGCTCTGCCCTGCTCACACCACATCTGCAATATTGTGTCCAGTTCTGGGCCCCTCAGTTCAAGAAGGACAGGAACTGCTTGAAGGAGTCCAGCAGAGCCACAAAGATGCTGGAGGGAGTGGAGCATCTCC
>NW_010203025.1:2832-7016 GCF_000695765.1 Mesitornis unicolor
CAAAGCCCTGGCCGTGTTCCTGTGTGACTGCTCTGGTGATCCTGCTCTGGCAGGGGTTGCACTGGATGAGTTTTCCAGGCCCCTCCCAACTCCTCATATTCTGTGATCTCCTGGGCCCTTTTTCATCCCCCAAATGGATTTGTCTCCATTCCCATAGGCACCACCGACGGAAAACCCAGCGGTGCCCCGAAACCTCGCGCCGGCGCCGCCACGACACCGCGTCCTCCTCCAGCAGCCGGGATTCGGGCAGGAGCCCCTCGCGCCGTCATGGCCATTCTCGGCACCCGTCCCCGCCACGCAAGGGGAGGAAGAGGAGCAGGAGCAGGAGCAGGTCCCCTTCATCCCGCAGGGTCAGGCAGCGCCACGACACCGATTCGAACTGAGAGGGAGCCTGGGTTGCTTTTTTGGGGTTTTTGGGGTTTTTTTCCCAGGGACATGTCACATAGGATATATATTTTTTAAGGTTATTAAAGTGATACTGTTCCCCACGGCGTTCTCATGAACAAAGTGGTTGCACAAAGCTTGGATGGGCGTACGCTCTGCTGGATCAAACACTGGATGGTGGGTGGTGATGGAGTTAAATCCCGGTCACAAGGGGTGTTCCCCAGGGCTCAGTTTTGGGTCCACTCCTCTTTAACATCTTTATCAATGACCTGGATGAGGGGATCGAGCACACCCGCAGGAAGTTTGCAGATGACACCAAGTTTGGAGGTTGAGGTGAGGTGGGGGTGGATCTCTTCTCACAAGTTACACCCAACAGGACAAGGAGGATTGGCCTCAAGTGATGCCAGGGGAGGTTTAGGTGAGATATTGGGAAAAACTTCTTTCAGTGCCCTCCAATAACTGCCGATGAAGCAGCTGGAGGAGAGTTTCTTTCCTTAAACCTTCCCTTAAGTTCATCACATGCAAAATAATACCTGAGGCTTGTGCACTGCTGGGAGGGTTTTGCGTCTCAACCCAGTGGTTTTATGAAAGCCGGGTTGTGGGGTTCTCCATGGGGTCACCTCTGCTCTCCATGGGGCAATAGATGTTCTCCATGGGGCGACAGGAGCTCCCCATGAAGTGATAGGTGCTCTTCATGTTGCAAGGGTGCTCCCCATGACCTGATGGGTGCTCCCCGTGGGGCTACACGTGCTCTCAGTGGAGCAGTGATGCTCTCCAAGGGCCATGGGTGTTCTCCATAGGGTGATGTGCTCCCCATGGAGCACCATGTACTTTCCATAGGCCACACATGTGAGCAGGGAAGCACTCAGGATGGCCCCCTCCAGCACCCCTAGAAGGTAAAGCCCTGCCTGGGCCACCCCCAGGTGACATTCACCTCCTTGTCCCCAAAAAGCTTTTAATTTGGGCAGACCCAAGCAGGAGCTGGTGTCTCCCTGGTGGGACATGAAGCAGAGGTGGCCCCATCACCCCCCATCTCTCGTGGGGTGGCATAAATCACCACAGGGATGTCCATACTGTGGGGTCCCCAGGCAGTGACCCCCCCCGTGTTGGTGTCCCCTGGGTGGGGATGGAGCAGCCCATTTCCCAGGAACGAGCTCAAATTTGGGCAAGATCAGGGGGCACTGTGACTCAAGCAGCTGTGGATGAGGATGATGGGTGGTTGAGAAACAGCCTTTTTGGATAAAAAATAGGAAACTGCCCTCATGAAGAACCTCTAAAATAATTCCTTGGCTGATGGGGAGAAGGTGGATGGGGCTGGGGCATCTTTTGCCCTGGTCATGTCCACCTTGCAGCGCGGAAAGGAGCAGCAAACCGTGTTCCTATCCAGGATTTTAAACCTCAAAAGGTGAATATTTATGTGCTTACTGCATCAAAAAAGGGGAAATTTACATCGATAAATAGAAATATTGATCCAAATGGAAAGGGGTTGTCCCGAGCAGCTCCGGGCTGGGGCATCGCCGGCTGCCGGAGTGGCCGTGCCAAGCACAAGGGCTTCGTTTGTGTAATTAATGATGCAATTTCTGCTGCTTAAAGACAGGGTTTTGTGTATCTTGGCGTACAAAAGCCTGGGGCTGGCGACCGGCCTCGGTTTGGCAGCGTTGGAGGGGACTTCTGTCATCTCGCTGGCCGTGCCATTGCCCTGCCTGGGGGGCGCGGAGCTGCTGGTGCGGGGTGGGACCAGGCGTGCCCGGTGTCCAACAAGGGCAGCATTCATCGTGGGGGGGGGACACGCAGGATCGGGGCTGTGCCCCGAAATAAAGCCCTTCTTGTCCCCTGGCCCTCCCTGGCTGCCAGCACGTGCTTAACCCCACCGACGCGGGTAGCAGGAGATGCTGCAAGCTTTGGTGATCCCCACCCCAAAATGGCTTTTTTTGGGGGGAGGTAACCACCTCTTGGGCAGGGTCACGGGGCTGTTCCTCTCGGTGTAAGCTTGGGGTTATCTTCCTGGGCATTTTTGGGGTCCTGGCTGCGACTGGTGCTTGCTGGGAGCATCCCAAAGCAGGGCTGTGCTTAACAGGAACTCGGTGCCGGGAGCTCCAGGCTGAAAAGGGAACTAACTACAAGAGAGCCAAAACCCCTCAGTTTGTGCAGTGAACAGGGAAAATAAAAGAGCCCACACAAATCTGTGACCCGCTCTGAGCCACGCTGTGTTCACGGGTTCCCCGCTTCCTCCTGCCTTCATTTCCCAAGGGATGAATGGAGCAGGAAGGCCATGGGGATGAAGGGAGGCAGGAAGGGCTCTGGGTCTGTCCCCACCAGCTCATGAGTGAGCCAGGGAAGGTCAGAGCAAAGTCCTCATGGTGGCTCACGTCACCCAGGGCTGGATCCCCCTCTTGCAGTCCTCACTTTTAACCCAGGCAGCAGCTCTTCCTCCTTACACCACCCGAAGGAGGTGCCTGTGCCTACTTTGTGCTCAAAACAGAGCAAAACAGTTTAAGAAACAGGGACAAAATAAAAATGAGGGGGAGTAGGGGTAAAGGAGCCCAGCCCTGTGCCCACCCCAGAGCTGCACACCCCCACTGCCTCCCAGTCGCACCAGTTCCTGGGTGGACGGAGGAGGAACCCCAGTGCTCGTCCTTTCACCCTTTCCCCTGGGTGGGAGCTGAAATCCCCCAGGGCCTGGCCAAGCCTAGAACAGAGCAAAGCCTGTGCTGCCCTGAGCCAGCTCCCACAGCTCAGATACCATCAGCACATTCCCCGTCCCTTCCTCCGTCCAGCAGCAAGTGAGTGAAGGAGCACGAGCTGTGGCATTGCCAGGGCAGTCTGGACAGGTTTTACCCATGCCTTGGGTGAAAATGGTGGCTCAGAAGTCTCCTCTGCTGCTGATGGGGCTGGGGTGCTGTCACAGCAGGGCCTTTGCCTTTTTAGGGATGGGGGATGAGAGACGAGTGGGGGGCTCTGCTTATTTCAGCAGCACAAAGTGACTGAGCAGATGGGCTGGCCCTTGGAGTTCAGTCCCTTCCCAGCACAGGAATAAAGAGATGGCCTGCCCTGTTAGGCACACAAAGACCCTGATGCAGAGTTTGAAAGCCAGATGAGCAGCTTCAAAAGAATAACCTGACTCACAGGAGTTTTGTAATCCCTCCTCATTGTTTGCCTGCTACTATTGACCCTTTACTACCACGTGGAAGGGAGACACAGGGCTCAGGCAGCCCCTGCTGGAAACCTGAGCCTGACCCGGCAGAGGAGCAGGCAGAGAAGACTTCACCCATTTCACCCCTGCACAAGAGGAGAGTCCTAGAGAAAACCTCTGCACTGGGGAAGTGTCATCTGCTGACCAGAGAGCACTCAAAAGGCCAAGACTCACTTAACACCAGGTCAACAGCAAGAGCAGCACTCCCATCTCCTCCTGGTACAGCTCCCTCTGATCTCCATCCACAGCCCCAGGTTTCCCCACCAGTGAGGTCGCTCTCTAACCTGCACAATATTCCTTTCATCTGAGTTTTCCAGCCTGTGCAAGAGGGAATCTGCTGCAACTGAGAACAGGGAGCAGCTCTGTCCCAGGTCCAGAGGGGCTGCAGGATGGAAAAAACACAACATAAAGTGTTTAAGGAAGGCAGACTTTGTATTTTTTCCCCCAAAACCTGCTAATTCACAGAAGATTATTAAATGGGATAAGCAGGAAGAACAATCTCTTGCGGGAAGTGATGGAGAGATGCCCTTCAGGCAATGAAGGGACTCCAGCAGAAGCCAACTATCACCAGCTCACCTCTTCACCTGCAGGAGTCCAACCAGGAATG
>NW_010203025.1:7047-20794 GCF_000695765.1 Mesitornis unicolor
CACATGATTTGGAAAACAGTGAGATTTGGGAGATATCCCCCATTTTTGGTGCAGGTTGTGATGTGGCAAACCGCTGGTTGGACTGGCGTGACTCCAGCACACGGTACCATCCAAAGGTGATAGAAAACGACGTCGATAGCAGTGCAAGTTTCATGAAACTTTTTATTCAACAAGTATTTCATTATGATTCTGCCAAGATGATCGAATGAACAGCAAGGCATAAAAAACATGAAATAGTTAAGAGATTTTTATTCTAACAGCTTTAATTACAGTGCTTGTTTGTCGAAATGAAAACTGAAAACAAGTATACAAAACAGTTGATTACTAATTGTGTATTGAAAGCAATAAAGGTTTCCACAACACTAAATAAACCAGTTCTGATAGTTCCTCAAGTTAAAGTTTAAACAGCTCCAGCTTCTTCAGTGTTTATCAAAATACAAAAGAAAAAAAGTAAAGAGGTCTTTTTTTTTTTTTTAATTTTTTTTTTTTTCTGATGGCAAATCTGAACCTTGCAGTATGAGGGATGCCAAGGGTTTTCACACATATACAGATAGGGGATTGTTCCAGAATGGGATTGATTACTTCTAGAGTGGAATGACTCTCCAAACTCTCATGCTTTTTTGTTTTTCCTAGACGCTATACATAGATGTTTGGTGTTTTTCATGGCAATTGTTACGTTAAGTACAGTACTTTCTGCCTCTAGAGCTTAGGACTAGTGCAGGCTGTGCTTTCTGTGGACAGGTTTGCCTTCTGGAGTGGTTTACACACGAGAAAAGTACAAAACACTTTTGACAAATAACGACAGGCTAAAAAAATGTGACTTCTGGAAATTATTCTTCAAGTTCAATGGAAAGCGAGAAATCTCACCTGAACCAAAAGTCAGGGGTTTAGCATGAGCCTGCAAGCTCATCTAAACCAGGTCCGACAAATCTTTGAACGAGCAGGAACAAACACGAGCACGAACTATGAGCTACAGAAAGAGCCAGAGATTATTAGTTCTGATCTGTTCTTTAAATCAGACGAAGCAAATTGGGTCTCGGTCATTGCTTCACCATTTCAAAAGAATCAAAAGTCACCAGTTAGAGCTAAGATGGCAGAAGCTACGTCAAACGTTTGTACGTTGAAGTGTTTTTAACTTTTCCTTGACTATTTAAAAAAATACAGAATTCAGGTTAAAAACCAACCACCAAAATGGATCTCACAGATCTCACAACCCAGCCGAGATGGTATTCAGCTCTACTGCACAAGGACCACTGGCAACCCTTATGTTAACCCACTGAAATCCCTTCCGAGTACTAAACAGTGATTCTTTACAATAAAAAAAGCTGAGTAATATTGCATAGGAGTACCAGAAACTGCCTCATTGGAAAACAAAAACTATTTACATTAAATAAGAAACCTAACTGTTTTCAGGCTTGAATTTGCCACATTTACAGCATGATGCAATATATACTGTGACAAAAGAAATGAAAACAGCTTCCGGCACTCAATACCACAAAGTAGCACAGTTTGCCACATTAGAGTAAAGCGAAGGGCGAATAGGAGGAAATAAGAGGGAAGGGTGGAAAAAGAGGGAAGAGGAAGGTTTATGGTTTCATTTCTGGTTTCGGAGCTGATTGGACAACCAGTCCAGTCCTTCATAGAGACCGTCTCCACTAGTGGCACAGGTTGCCTGGATATACCAGTTCCTGTGACGAAGGGAATGCAGTCCAAGTTTGTCTGTGATTTCTGCTGCATTCATCGCGTTCGGCAGGTCCTGAGGGAAGGAACAAGAGTCATTTTCTCCCCTGCTCGCTGAGAAGAAATGCCCGCCTCCCTAATCCGGTTTCAATCATCAGCTTTAAAGCCATTAAAAGAAAGTTAAGAGCTCTGAGGAGTTTCTCTTTCCAGAAACGCTCAGTGGATTGTTTCTATACTCAAGCTGTTTACCCCTGTACTAACAAGTCTCAGCAGTTTAACACCACAATCAAAAGCACGTATTATGGAGTATTTCTCTTCAGAAAACAGAAGCGAGACAGCTGACATTTGGACCAAGTCATCAAGCCCCTCAGTGCTGACTCAAAACTGCTTACAATTCAAAGGCTGTTTTGTTCACTTTCCACTTGGGAAATGTTTTCTGCAGCTGCAGTTATGATTTAATATCAACTTTTATCATAAAGCAATACTTGGCTTCGTACTGCTTCTGTTTATAGCCCACCTTTCCCGCTCCTAGACAAGACTTATGGCTTCTTTACCCTTCTCAGCTGAGCCTGTGCAGCTGATGAAGGAGGATTTTATTCCTTCTGTAAGTTTATGAAGTTATATTTAAGACCCTTGACACAGATTTAAGCTACCAAGGTCTTCAGGAGTAAGAGAAGGCAGAAGTCTCAGCTCACAGGTCAACACAAGTACATTAGAAGTCAGCCCAGAGTTTCCACCAGCATCAACAGTGCCCTCAAAGCCCTAATTTAAGAATTATGGGAGGATTTGGCATTCTGGTCTTCCCCTCTGCTTGGGGGAAGCTTGGGCAGGTGTTGTACTTGAGCCAAGCCAACCTTAAAACTGAATCTGGTAGAATTCTTCCCTGTAACTGAAAATACAAGTATCTCTATTAGCCAAGACTGTTTAGAAGGAACCTTTCGTCTAAAAACCAGGGTAATTTCATCTATGGGTTTGCTGTCTTCAACAAAACTAAATGGACATTTACTGAGAGCTCATCGATTATTACACTAAAAACAGGAACACCGAGTTCAAGATCGAGCACTCGCAAATATGTTGGATGTTTTCAAGGGTTCGTACAGAAAGACGTTTCTTGGGCATACCTGTTTGTTGGCAAACACTAATAAAACAGCATCTCTAAGCTCATCTTCTGCCAACATTCTCATAAGCTCTTCTCTGGCCTCGTTCACTCTTTCTCTGTCATTGCTGTCAACCACAAAAATCAGACCTAGAAATAAGCAAACAATCAGAGTAAGCATACGCCAGAAGTGAGTCACAAACGATAACTGCTTCTGGAGGTCAGAACTAAGCTCTGAAGAGAAAATAAGGCAAAACAATCCAGTGTGTATCAGAAAAATGCAGTTTCATTATTACTGTAATCTCATGTCTGAAGAGAGTCTGTTTCTGGTGAGAGCGAGCGTTTGTTTGCATTTTTGTTTTGGAGACTCGTGTGCTTCATCTACATAACCACTCGGTATTTTCCAGTGAGTAGCAGCTCTTGAAATCCTGTGACAGGACTCAAATACACGCACATTCATAAAGGCGCAGCAGTGGAAGAAGTGACAAAGTTCCAGTCCATGGGGCTGGTAGAGCTCGTAGTAAAAACTCTGCTTTGAGGCAAAGGCAGGAAGCTGTGTTGCTTCCAAAAGAAAAGCAAAATTCTGGACTGACTCAGAGACGGATGGACAAGGAAGACTGGTTTCCAAATTTCTTCCCATCCCTCTTTGAATCTGCCCTCGCCTCACAGAGGAGTCAGGGCAGCACACAAAAACACCCTTTTATACTAATAATTTCCATTCCCCCTGAAGAAACTTGCAAAATTATCTTAGTAAGGACATTAAAAAACCTTTTAGATTCTGGAAACGTGTGATTTAAGTGTTTGGACTCACCTTGTGTGTTCTGGAAATAATGGCGCCAGAGTGGTCTGATCTTATCCTGACCACCTACATCCCAGACTGTGAAGCTAATGTTCTTGTATTCTACTGTTTCCACATTGAAACCTGAAACAGAAATTGTGGCAAAAATCTCAGTTAAACATAGGTGGCCGTGGACCTATTGTGTTTACCAAGTCACACTCAGAATATAATCATTTAAAAAGTTATGTTAAAATTTAAATGCATTTTAAGTAAGTAGAATCCTACGGTGAAGCCCTCAAAGCAACCAACCATGGGTTCCCTGCAACTCCCGCTCCCACCACCACCCCAGCTGTAATCAAGCTAACAAACACCAGCTGTAATTGCTACCTGAGCAGCTACAAAACACAGAGCAAACTATGCTGCATCTAAAAACCCTGGGCTTTAAGGGCTGCAAATAAGGAGTGTCCTTGATCACACAGTTCTTGCAGTCATCCTTCAAAAAATAAATGGTGTCACCTTCTGCTTCTCAGTCTAAGTTACTCAATGTCACAACACGCCTAGGAGGGCAGAGAGCCCTTCTGCAGCCCACAAAGGGTTGTTCAAGTGAGTGAAGAGAGGAAATGGCGTGATAAAACCAGTCACACAATCTCCTCCCTGGCCCAACATTTGGCTGTGCCATCTTCATACCGTGGTTTTAGCAAGCATTTGTTCTGACAGTCAAGTCAGGGCACAGCACTCGGTCACTTAAACCAACAGAGTGGCAGCAGAGTTAAGATGCTACTGCAAACAATAAGATCCAAATCTCAAAGCAAGCAGTGATATAAATGTAAAAATCTTACCTATAGTAGGAATAGTAGTTACTATTTCACCAAGTTTAAGTTTGTACAAAATAGTAGTCTTCCCTGCAGCATCCAGACCAACCATTAGAATACGCATTTCTTTTTTGCCAAAAAGGCCTTTGAAGAGGTTAGCAAAAATATTTCCCATGTTTGAGATATGTTCTCACTGGCCAGTGACGTCTAGAAGAAAAAAAGATTGCAGTATCACCCTTGAGTTACCAATGGCTGTGTTCTGAGCAAGGCATAACCAACCACCGAGAAATATCAGATAATATGAACCCTTTATAGACACCCTGGCCACCACCAGACATGATTTTCCCCCACACTGAAGCAATACAAAGATGAACAGATACACCAAAACTTAATCCTCATAAAAAGACAGGGCTCAGAGTGCTTTCAAATATCCTTTTAGAGATTTCAGTATTAAATGCTGTTCTCAAACTTTTGTTCATAAAATTCACGCTTTGCTTTCAATGGAACTGACCACTTTGGGCACTTTGTTCCCCATCGTTATGGGATAATTTATCTGCAGCCTAAAGTATCAGCACAAAACACACTTTTTTTAGTTGATCTGCAGTTAAAAAAAAAAAAAAGAAGTTTTAAACCAGTTTCCTTCCTTTCAAACCCTAAGGAAATGGCCTGCAATCACAACGTAAACACAAAGCAGCGTTACTTTCATTAACACCAAAGGGAAACCTTCTCTAGGAAGTAAATCCATATTTACTGAAACTGAATTATTGAAAGTTAGACACATTAAAAGAGGCAGGTTTAGAAATGAATGCTTCTTCCTTCACTGCAAACACTTCTGGTTGGACGCTCAGAAGGGATTAAACACCATCAGGAGCTTCCTGCTCAGGAACTGGAGGAACTGCCTCTCCAGTCCAACCCTCACAGACGCTCCCTGTGGCCTTGGGACCGAGATCCACCCCACCACAAATTACACAGATTTCCCCTCTTCCCAGACTCACTACTACAGAGTTTACAGTCAGTTTGAAATCACCAAGAGAACTATTATAACTCTCACATAAGACATGAAGAAAAGCGGCCTGAAAGCTTTACAGGGGGGTGCAGATGAGGATGTTCTGTGGCAATAGTGATGGTTCACACCTCAGCTGCTTCTTTGTCAAGCTCTCAGATATTGGTTTGAAAATAGTGATCACAACTGAAAATGTAAGCTTAAAAGAGCAAGACATGAAACACTGAAGGGATGGGCTTCCTGTAAACCAAGTCACAAAGTGCAACATGAACTCTGAATCACCTCTTGAAGATACTCTGTATTTCATGATGAAGCTGTGCTCTTGATGCAAAATTCTCACTGAAAAGACTTTACAGAGTATCTATTTATAACAATTAAAACAAATTTTGAACTGAGCAGTGCACCACAGAACAAAAACCCTGTCCCACTCTGTTTTGCTCTACACTATGGATGTACAAAGTCTGGCTTCCTCACTCAGCACAAGGAGAGGTCAAAGCAGTTCTGCCCTTCTCAGGAAGCTTTGCTGGATACAATTTTTAACCCAAAAGTCAAGCACTGTAACATTAACCAAGTCACATGTCTTGGCACAAGCAGCTCCACAGCCAGGTTCAGAGTCCGCTCCACAGTTCCTGACTGACAGCACTCACCACTCCAACTTGCTGAAGTAACTCAAGCCAAAGATTCATTTGGTTTATATGATCGAAACTTGAAAACTAAGCTCCTCTATAAAGTGTACAGGGTGGCCTGGGGATTAAAACCAAACAGAAGGTTTAAAAGTTCTATTATTCCCCCATTTCCTTCATATTGCTGAAGCACAGCCATGAATATTCAACTCCCACTCGAACATACGAAAGCTGTATAAACAGGAAAGTTAATTAGGAAGCGGAGAAAACAGTTTTGCTTCAGTCCCTGTTTATTCACATCACTCGCAGCAGGAAATCTCACTCCCAGCCCACAGCAGCAGCTCTGACCGGGCTGGAGGCTGAAACGCTTTCCTTTGTCTGCCTGCCCATGTCACCTCTATCTTCTGCTTCATCTGAAAAGCAACCGTCAGGGTTGAACTGCAACCTTTTACCAGAGCTCTTGTAACCCTTCAAAATGAGCAAAAGGACTTTTGTAGCAAGGGAGCCTTACAAGCCCTGCAAAAGAACGCATTTCTTTTGTTTCTGCAGGTTTAAAAGCATAACAGGATATTAAATGCTTGGATCAATAGCAGCAGTCAGGTAACACAGCAGAATTTTAGTATTTACAACTAAGACATCTTTGCACACCCTGAAGTCTCAGTCTTAACAAGATGCTTACACTTGGCCTAATGATGGTGAATCCTGGTAGATCCTTGTTTTCTTGGCAGCTACTTCCAGGTCAAGTCTGCGCTCCAACACTGCATCTGCTTTTATACCACTCATCCTCCCTGTTTATGCCTTTTGTGAAGTTAAGATACATTTAAGCACTTAATTTCCATTTGCTTCTTGTTCTCTTCCGCATTCCTACTATCCAAACTACTTCTGTAACTTCTTTGGTACTGCAGGGTAGGTGACATTTTAGAAAATGCTATTTATTTTCATAGGCAGTGTAGTTTACAGCCCACTCCTGCATGACAAGCGTGTTTAGATGTTGACAAGAAAGTAGCAGAATTGTTGCTATCTTAAAGCATTAGGAGAAACTCATCTGCAGAACTCCCACAAATCATTCTAGGTCCCACCAGTTTTGTTGGATGCTGCTGGGGCAAAAAAGAGGGTTTATCTTCACCACTGTCAGGTCCACCATCTGACCAACAGCCAGAATCATATCCCTCTAGGTCCCACCAGTTACTTGTTAGATGCCACTAAGGCAAAAAAGAGGGTTTCTGTTTTCACCATTGTCAGGACCACCATCTGACCAACAGCCAGAATCATATCCGTCTATTACTACAGAAAAGCAAATCAAATTTCCATGTTTTTGTACATTACACAACTCTCCCTACACCGCATCTCAAGTTCTTTTCCCAGTTTCAAGAAAATCCTCAACCACATCACCCTTACAACCGTGAGCAGCCATCAGGTCCATGCTTTTTTAGAGCATTCCTGTTGGCAAAACGGCATAGACGCTACCACAGCGGAAACAGCCGCGACAGTTCAGAGCTGCTTCCCTTTAATACAGCTCAGCTGAGAGATCACGCGATTACTTCCACTGTACTTCAGAGCTGAATCTGCTTACTTTAATTCTCATTCAGTCCATGAGTTGAACCGGAGAACATACACAGTCTGAAAATACAAGGAAACTGAAGACCTTTTTAGGTTAACCAAGCAATCCTGTTGCTTTTCAAGCACCTTCAACATTTGCAATCCGTATCAAGACTTGCCAGTTTATTGTCTGTGTTCTACACTGAAGCTGAACTTTCTCTTTTCCTCAATCCGAATGTTGTCAGTAATTGCTACACTGAACGTTTTTGAAGCACAAGTTCAACAGAATGCCTGAAAACATAAAAGACTACGGCTTGTGAGCTGCTTGTAGTACTCCAGCGCATCTTCAAAAGAGGTATCTGTCAGGCTAAACACAAAGATCTGTGCATGAAAGGGAACAATTTGAATAACCAGCACAGACTATTTTTGCAGAGCGTAGCGTGTGTATTCCCTCAGCGCGACTTCAGCTTCCAGAAATGAAAGTTCATGACCCCTCAGCAAACCCAGATCACCCCAAAACTGAACTGTTTGTATGAATTTTGTTTCTCCCTACTCACTGAAGCCTTGAAGCTCACCTTAACGTAGTCAACTCCACCTCAAGATCCTTTCAGCAGCACAAACCTGTCAGGCAGGTTCAGGTTAAGATATAATGTGCCATGGGTAAACAGCAGAAAGACATTCACTGGATAAAACTGCAGTTTTGTTTCAGGAAACACAGTATTTTCAGCAGCTTGTTCCCTAGTAAATGATACATTTCGATAAGCAATTAGGAGCACAGGCAGCCTTTTTCATCAGAAAAGGCTCAGTGTAATGAGTTAAAAATGAATGAGTATCTGCAATAGCGAGCAGGCCGGTGTCTGTCAAAGCGATACGGCCCTTGAGCAAGAACTGGAATTTGCTTTTATTAATTGTAGGTGGTTAGAATAAGAGCTCTGGGGAATATCTCAAGGCCAAAGATAATTCGACACTTAATCTTCTGCAGCATTTTACATTTAACCGTACGTTAATGCATTTTAATGTCATTTCATTCAGGCTGTTTACCTTGAGAAGTCAAATACAGTTCTTGGCATCCAAACTTCTTGGATAAGCCGATAGCGAACAAATCATCCCACAGGAGCACGACCAGACGGGTACGCAGTGCATTAGAGAAAGCGCAGCTACATCTTCGAGTCTCTGCATAATCTTAATTTCGAACCTCTGGAAATGTTCTTTTTGACCATATAGAAGTGAAACTTCACTGATCCAGGAGCTGTGGCAAATGCCACAGTTTCATTCAGGTTTATACCATTTCTTTAAACGTACCATTGCCTCTCATTTTGTCTGCTACAACAGGAGAAGCCATATGCATTATTTAATTAGTGAAGCCATGCCTGCAACATAGAAATACATTTTTTTCCACTTCTACATACCAACACTTACCACTTAAGGCACCCAGAATAGGGCGAAAAAAAATAAAGCAAAACTTTTCAAGTGGCACAACCAAATTTGCTGGGCAAAGTAATTTTGGCAATCTGTTCTCTATAGCCAAAAAAATACCAGCAGCGATGAAGATCAGTCAAGAAAAAACCTAATTCTCTGTCCCTTCCCTGCACAGCACACCGAGGTACAGAGGGCATTTGCTGTCTCTGGGAACTGTTATGACTCCCTAGGACTTTCATATCTTGTTTGAACTGCCCGTTTCAAGGACAGACAAACACTGTGCCACTACCAATGATGTATTGCATTACAGTTATCAGTCAAGACATGAACGCTGAAGCACAAGGTAAAACCCCTGACAGTTGTGGGTTTACCAAAAGGCTTTTTCCTAGTAGCTTTCTGCACCTTGTTGTATTTGCTTAGGCACCTATGGCAAGTAAAACTGATGCGCTTACAAAGACAACTGATTTCCTACCAAAAGGTCTCCATTTAAAGGAAAGTCTATGTGACATTGGCCTAAGCATTAACTACAACTAATACAATTAGAAAACCCTCAAACCCATCATTCCGTACCTGGCATTAACACACCAGTTACCTCAGTCACAGGAGAGCAAAAATGGATCAATTCATTATTTAACAGAAAAACTGATTTGAAATCCAGTCAGTTTTCACTGACTGGCCTGTATGTCTTTGCTTTATAGCATTCTAGAAGGTTTAAAATTAAAACGTCAAGAGAAGATAAATATTCATACAGAAGATCACCAAACCCATGTGTAAGCAAGAGGTGAGAAAGATTTATATAAAAAAGGATCAAGTTTAACAGCTGCTATTGGTGTTACATGCAAGAACAACTGGCAAATAATTTAAGGCGCAAATCTAACTTGGCAGTTTGTTCTTTACAATATAAAGTGTGATTCAGAGAACGTGAGAAGTGATCCAGCAAGAATAGAACAGAACACTGCGAAAATTCAGGATTAATCCAGGGCCGCAGTATTTCACATCTCCACGCAGCAGGCGGGCAGTTAAATACAGCTGTGTTCTTTTGAACCTGAAGTAATTTCTTTACAGATTAAAGTGTTCCATTACAGCAAATTTTGAAAAACGCTCCTGAACAAAGCACTTCTTTATATATAGCCAGGGTGGCCCAATACACAACTATTCAAGTACAGTTGTATTCAACTATTTTTAGAAGCTGTTTACTGGCCTTCCACATCTGATAACGTCAGTGAAAGACAACTACATACCAACTCAAGCCCTTTAAATTCCACTGTTAAGGCCCTGAAGTTAACTTAAATAATTTTGATTCTAGTTACCCGAGACTTTAGACCACACTAACATCACTGGGTATAGACTTGCACACAAAATTTAAGAGTAACTAACACATAGGCTAACTTTCATCAACAGAGGATTACCTTGGACTGAAATATCATCATTAATAAAGGCCACCTCAAGAACCTCTTCTTGTAGCTTTTCGGCACTATTAAGTCCCAACTCCTTTATAGTTGTACCGACTAAAACTTGGGGAGCCTTAACTGTGATCGACCCTGACCACTGCAACAGTTTTGCCCACTTCGGAGGTAATTTTGCCAGGCATGAGACAGAAAATGTGTCCTAAATTATCATAACCTTGTTATTTGTCTTTTAGGGGAGGTCAGAGCATCAGCACTGGCTCTGAAGCATCACATGAAGTGAAAGTTGAAGACTTATAACTTCACTAGCATCTAAAGAGGCACAGTTGGATTTGGCCGCCAAAGGCTTGCCGTGACCAACTAAAAAGCACCCAGATGTGCACTGCATGTTCAAGGCAGATGGAGGACGAGTCAACCGCAAGCAGGAAGTTAGGTGAAAGAAAATACATCCCAGAGCTGCTCCTTATGGAGCACCTTCATTCCACCTAAGGAGGTTGAACATCTTGCTGTCTATACACATTACCTAAATAGTGCATTTCCCACATGCTGTAACATTCCCTTGAGAGCTCTGGGCTCAGCAGCAGGAAAACAGAAAATATTTCCACTTACAAGATCAAAACAAGGGCAAAAGAGGGCAAACTTCCTTTGGGGTCATGCTTGTTTCTCAGACACAAGGAGAACTCACTCCTAAAATACTAGTCAGATTAAATAAATAAATTAAAAAACCCAAATAAAAGAGTCAGTATCAAGCAAAGAGGGCAGCCTGTTTGACTTGATACTCAAAACTATTGCCTTAATCTCACCTTGAACTAGGAGTAGCCAGCTACTTCTATTTCACAGCAAAACCTCATATTCATCTGTTAAACGGCTGTGAGAACCCTTATTATAAAGCATTTCTTTTCAGACAAGCCTTGCACAGTTTTGTGTGGCTGAGCTATTCACAGGTTCAATTTTAAGCCAAATATCCTGTTATTCATTCTCAGTAACTGGGCAGTAAGTCAACATTTACGCTCGTATCAGAAATGGCAAGGACTCACATGAGAGCTTTGCTAACGAAGCTGGCTTTTGGTTTGGGAAAAATGTCAAAGCAGAGCCTAAGCAGTCAGTTGTTAGGTACAAGATCAGCGTATGAATACGAGCTATATTAGACATGAGATTTTTATTAGAATTGAAACATCAGCAGAAATAGCACCACAGTCCTTCAATGTCTGCATGTGTTAGAAACAAGAAATAAAATTGGATACTCGCAAGCAGAAAGAAAAAAAAATGCTGAATTACACAGAAAAACAGCTGCTGTAGTAGGAAGCTGATTAGAAACTTCTTTACTCATCAGTTAAAGAAAGGGAATAATGGCTGAGGACAAAGCTTTACAGCATTCCAGTAGCAAAACTTTCAAGAGATTTCTAAAAAAAGAATCAAAACTACTCCTTTCCAGTAAAAGTTAATTTACATTGATCACTTTTATCCACTGCAAGGCAATCCAGACGCTTGTGAAGGCTGTTGAAACCTGTAAGAATTCTTCCTTCAAAGTCCATCTTTACACATCTCAGCAGCTTTCATTTCTTTCATTTTTAAAGAGAGGTGGTTCTTTCAACCTCCCCACCGCAAACTCAGCTGGAATGCTGGGCTGTGAGCTTTTCCTCTTTTCACCAATTAACGTAATCAATAGCTTATCTGATAATTGCACCTCAGCCAGATGTACGAATGCTAAAAGCAGCCTTTCAAACAGGTGTAACTGGAGCACGCCACCATTCGGTGAACTCCAAGGACCAGAATCCACCCCCTACTCCCACGCACACTTTGCCTTGAAAAGCTGTGACAAGTCCTGCCCCCGACTCGCTCGGCATGACTAATGCACACAGGGAACTACACGCACACAGCAAAAATGCACCACTCCTGCCCAGTCCCTCTGCGGATCCCGACTGCATTTCACAACCGGGCAGTCTTAAAAAAAACCCAGCAAATACCTCAGACCATTGGGGGGGTGATCTATGCCCAGGTGTTTGCCTTTTAACGTGATCCAGAAGTTGCTGTATCACAGGCTAAGGCTGCTCTGAGCGGAGGTGACATCTGCTCGAGCCATTTTTACTCCCGATGCTCGAAGCGTCAGTAAACTTGGCAAAGCGACCGAGTTGAAGAGGTTCAAGTGAGGCAAGTTTCCTCACCCTTTCACCCAAAGTAATTACTACAACAAGGAAAGCAGTCCAACAGGGTTCTCGAGCACCGCAGACGCGTTTTTCGACGGAGGAAGTCAGTGCTACCGGAGCAGCCTTGAAAACTTTCCTCCCAGAGTCCCTTTCTATAGCTGCAAGATTGGGAGTGCTCACGCTGACAATTTGATCATAAAACCCGTGAACAAAAACCATGCACCAATCCTCTGGTTCAGACACAGTTCCCTTTTCCTACAGAAGTGCTCCACATCAGTAGCAAAAAATAGTAATAACAATACTGCCAAATGACCTTGGACAATTCTGCTTTGACTTGATTTCTTTGCCTGAAAAATAAGGTTAGTGGAATGTCCCGCAAAAGGGTGTTGTAAGCCCTGCCACTCGCAAAACAAAGTTCAAAGTATTAAATAAAATGGTTTGCATTTGAGTTATCGACAAAGCTCCATTTCAAAATAAGACCTCTGGATACAGCTCTAATCAACCTGTGGAATTTGGTCTGGCAAGAGGCTCACAGCAAAGCAACAAGGTCAATGTCAAACACAACATTTAGGCAGTTTTATGACCCAGCTGGGTTCTCAGTCGTGCTCTGTTGGGGCAAACAGGCTCCTCCATGAAAAGGTTCACATAGCCTATTGCTTTATCAGACAGAGGTTATCAGCCCAAAGTATCATGTTAACTACTCCTAGAGACAGGACATAGTATTTTCAGACAGAATATAATATCCTCCCACCGGGAGTTGCTATGCCAAGGGAAAACTGATCTCCTAGCCCGTCAAACCCAAGCCACGGATGGCAAACAGTTTGCTCCAGGCTAAAGCTCAACTTCTTACCATCACCCACCCCAGCCCAGCAGAAAGCCCAACTCAGCAGCCAAGGGCTTAAGCAAAATAACCTCTCTTTCTCCTACGAGTTTCATCCGAGCCTCATTTCCCCTACCGAGCTACCAGATCTCCGAAGTCCGCTACGATGACGGTTTTTGGGGTGGGGGGGGGAAGAGAAAAACGAGGAAATACCTCTTTCCTCAGACCCGCTCACGGGCGGGGCAGAGGCCGGAATGAGCGAGTTTGGGGAAGGGAGGAGAAGCCCATCCCGCCGCATCCCGTCTAATTTCTCCTGTAGGGGGAGCGGCGCCGGGCCTCGGGCAGCTGCTGGGGAGCTGGAGCCGTCCCCACTCCCACCCGTGCCCACGCCTCCCGAGCAGAGAAGAGAAAGGACTGGCAACCC
>NW_010203026.1:0-1736 GCF_000695765.1 Mesitornis unicolor
GCTGACTGGGAGAGCTGTGTCCCTGCCTGGCGCCCCCTTCACCAGATGTCACCCAGGGCTGGTGACAGGGCACGGTGCCCGGTGCCCACAGGCAAGGGATGGCAATGCCACCCAGCGCTGGTGATGTGTGAGGTCAGGGCAGCTCCCGGGCGGATGACACAAAGCCAGCGTGGCTGAGCTGGGACTATCCACCTCGAAAAGTGGTGTCCCACATGCTAGGTGACAAATGCAGGGGCACAGAATGCTGAGGGTGCCCGGCTGGTGGAGCCAGGGGTGCTCAGGCCAGTGTTAAAAACAGGCAGGGGGTGGCAGCATCCCTGGGGACAGGCTCATGCCCATGCCACTATCATGGGGTACCCCCAGCTGCCCCCCACATCCAGGAGCTTGTCAATCCCACATTTGGCCCTGGGGTGCTGGCACAGGGTGCTCCGTGACAGCCCCAGCACCCCTTTGTGACAGAGAGGACCCAGGAGCAATTCGGACAGGGTCCCCAGGATGCCTTGCCAGAAGACCTGGCACCCAGTGCCTGTGCACGCTGGTGGTGAGTGCAGGCACCACCTGGTGCCGAAGCGTCCGAGCACGGCGCCGCTCCCAGACGTCCCCACAGCTCTGCGATTTCTTCAGCCACAGCACAAGACGCTGTCAGCTCCTCACCGCTCTGTGCGCTGACGCCCTGGCCATACATTATTAAACACCCCCGGGCCAGAGCTATAAGGAAATGCCATGGGAGCCACTTATCGGTGCTGGTGCCAGTGCTGAAGATAAGGCGTCGCCTGGAATTTCCCTCTAGCGTGGGACAACTGCTTGCCTGGCTCTGGTGCCCTAGGAAAAGGGTGATGTGAGGTTACATGGGATGCTGAAGGGAGGTTTGTCCAGATTTGGGGGTGTCCCAGATAGCACTGTCCCACATGTGCAGGCGACACGGGGCAGCCAGCTTCAGGGGGCTTCGTGCCCTGGGCTAAGGCCACGCTCCTCTTCACAGGCTAAGAAATGGGTGGGTTTGGGGTATTTTGTCTGGGGGAAAATGGTCACGCACGGGTGAGCTGGCAGACACTGCTGGGATGGAGGTGGCACCCGCAGGGTGTGGGACCTGTCCCTGGGGCCCCTTGACCCCTCCAGCCTCAGGATTTGTGTCCTGAGGGGAAAGAGAGACCCCAGGGTGGCACTGCCAGTTCTCCAAGGTACCCTAAAACCCAGCTCCTGTCACCAATGTCATCCAGAAACACCCCAACGCCCCCAGGCCCAGCTCCAGCGAGGCTCTGGGGAAGCAGTGGGCACAGCAGGGCCCACTGGCAGGGGTTGGGTGGGACCCCGGGGTGCCAGCCCCACCATCCCAGCTCATCCCCATGGGTGCCTTTGCCACCAAAGGGTTAATGGGGGGGGGGGCAAACGCACGAATAAATGTCTTTTAATTTAATTTTGCTTTAATATATAAAGCTGTTGCTCTTGGCAGGAGATGCCGCAGCCCAGCCAAGAGCAACACGTGGATTTTCAGAGTCAAGGGGCTCCTTTTAATGCAGAGGAGTAGCCACCCCTCACATCCGCCCCATACACTGGGGTGCTCCCCCCACCAACACACTCCTTAGGTGCCCTGTGGGATGCCCAAGCCTCAGGAACCTGCAGTGGGGACAGCAAAGGACCCACAGAGCCTTTCCCGGGGCTTCATCCCATCCCTTGGCCAAGTCTTACCCATTCATGTGCCTGCTGGGGGCCGACCTGCCTGTCCGTGCCCACAC
>NW_010203026.1:1779-1985 GCF_000695765.1 Mesitornis unicolor
GGCAGCACAGCCACGCACAGAAGCCGAGATCTCCAGCGGGTCTGGAGGCCTCGCAGTGAAAACAAGAACCCCAGGTAGAGAAACACAGCAGATTTACGGCCTTGGACGTGGCCCTGGGCTGGGAACCCAACATCAATAGCTGGAAGAAAGGGCTCACAGAGACAGCACCGAAATCCTGCCCGGGGAGCGGCCAGCGCAGCCGAGCG
>NW_010203027.1:0-1206 GCF_000695765.1 Mesitornis unicolor
AGCGCGGGCAGCGCTGCTTGGGGGGGGAAGGGCAGGACGAGTAAGCCCCAATGCGCGGGGCCTTTGGTTACCTTGAGTGCAAGAAACGCACTTCTTGCGTCACAGAAACAGTTTCGTTTGGCCAAAATGGCTTAGATACAGCGGAGCTACTGGGCACGAGCGGCCACCCCGCCCTGAGGGACTATTTTGTGCTGGTGACTGGGAACAAGGAGCATCACCTGCATGAGGCACAGGTAAAGACACGCTTGGCCCCTGTCAGAAGGCACAGAGCAGGCACAGGAATTTGGACAATGCTTGGACATTCTCAGTGCTTGCATCCATCTGGATGGCTGCGCCACGCTCCCCTGGGGTGGTGGGTGCTTCTCCAGGGGAAGGCTGTGTTTCTTCTGGATCCTCTGGAGGAAATACCAAATTATTCATTCCAGTCTGTACAGGTTTCGTCTTTCCCACCCTACATCCTCCTAAGATGCCCTGAGCATCTGTTCAGTCTGTGGGCCCTCAGCCTCTCAGCCTGCAGGGCAGGGGGGATGGCAACAGGTACCAGCGCTTGGGGTGTCACCTGGCGCCAGTGGCTCGTGGTTGTCTTGGTTGGGCAAAACTAGAAGAAGAGCTCAGAGGCGACGTGGGGAGGGCTCTTCTGGCCACTAAAGTCTGGTGGTTTGTGCTTGGGAGCTTAAGCACTCATGGGAGGATGTTTTACAGGAGCTGGGTAGGTATGGGAGGTGATGCAAGGGAGAGCGACACTTCGGCACAACCCCACAGAGCGGGGAGCAGTGCTCCATTTCACCTGCAGTGGACCCCTGGTCAGAATAACCTGCATTTCTTCAGCAATTCCCCTTTGTTTTCACTGACCTTGGCATGGTTAAACAGGGCTATATTCTCATACAGCTACAACCATCCTCAAACGATTGTTTCAATATATTGGGTACAAACAGGTTTTTATTTGTTCATTCATTTTCTTTATCTCAGAGAGGTAGAGCTGCTCCTTTTCCTCAATATAACATCAAGTAGCAAAGAGAACTTCTCATTTCAATTTGTGCCTGAATCCCTCTGCTTCTGCCCCAGCAGCTGGGGCCTGGTCATCACTGGCAGCCTCTTCACTGGCCCTGAGCTCCTGCCTGCTGCGTGTCCTGTTGCCGAGCCCCATCCTTCCCTCCAAGCCACAGCACTATAACTGCTATCACAGAATCACAGAATATTAGGAGT
>NW_010203028.1:0-224 GCF_000695765.1 Mesitornis unicolor
CAGTGTGGTAGTGAGAGCTGCCCTGACAGCCCCGGCACGGGGGCACGGCAGCCCCCAGGGCCCCCATCCCTGGCTCCAGCTGCTGCATTTCACCCCGGAAGGATGAGGGCCTCGCAGTGAGGGCCATGGCAGTGACACTGCCCTGCAGCCCCCAGCGTCACGGCCAGCCCGCACCGGGTGGTTGTGCAGCAGCGGAGCAGCCCCTTCCAACCCCCCCGGGGGGA
>NW_010203028.1:276-2889 GCF_000695765.1 Mesitornis unicolor
TCTCCCCATCGCACAGATGCTCCATGTGCCAGTCACCCCTCTGTGTCCCCAGCCAGTTCAGTGGCAGTGCCACATGGGGTGGCCTCCAGGATGTCACCACAGGAAGGGCAGTGGGACATGGTAGGGATGGTGTCCACGGGTGCCAACACCGAGCCCAACAATGGCTCCCTGGGCTGTGCAGGGACACCCGGGGCCTCGGCACCCTTCAGTACCCCCCCACACCTGACCTCGGCTCCCAAGGAGGGTCTGCAAAGCCACAGCCCCCATCCCACTGCTCCCGCGGCGCTGGTGCTGGCACATCACAGGGCAAGGGAAGCAGCAGCCGTGGCGGTGCCTCCCCCTGGCCCCCACCACGCCGTGCGCTCCAATTTTGATAATATCATTAGAGGCTGATAATGGTTTCCAGGAACACTGTAGCCTTTCTGCGAGGTGACAGCCTGTAAAGGCAGCATGACAGATAATGTATTCTACAAGGGTACAATAATGTGACTCCGAGCACATTAAACTCCTTTAATGTGGGTGACATACACCTTCCTCCTAACATTACATTATCATCCTGGGGGCACACGCAGCGACGCGGAGCCGGCACCCCGGCGCCCATGGACCCTCGCCCTGCCCGGCCCCTAGCGCTCCTGGGGTCAGCGTGGGTGCTCGTGCCGGTGCCGTTGCCGGTGCCAGTGCTCCAGGACCCCCCCATGAAAGCGGGGGCTCCGGCGCCAGTCTTCCTTGGTGCGAGGAGGTTAAACCACACGATGCAAATGCACTCGCCGCGCGTAGGCGATCTCCTTGGCCTTCCTTGGCGGCCTGCGCTGATACTGCAAACCTTTATCCAACCTTATGGTATCAAAGATTATTTATAATGAATTAAATACATTTTTAGCAGCTTCTTTCCACACTTACTGCCACACTTTCATTGCCACTTCAACTTAATTAGGGAGGCCTTGCTAAAGAGATGGGAATAAATGCATCTATAGAAATATATCTATGTATAAATGAAGAAAGCAGCTACCACAGGTCAAACCAGTACTTTCAATTTATTGCCCTGGTACATTCATTTGTAAATAGCTTTGCCTTGCTGGTTTCTAAGTGCAAGGCTAATGTTGGAGTGCTTAAATTAATAGTGACGCACACCTTTCATTATTGCTATTAAATTAGGTGCTGGGCTTTGATGGATTCACTTGTTGCTGAACTAAAAGCCTTATAGATGTGGGTGTGCGTATCCATTTGGTTTACAGCGAATCTGGGTCTTAATGTCAAGGCAGGCAGCGCTGAGAACGTTCCTCCTCGGCACACTCTAATTAGCAGCACAGGCACCTCCCGCGGCCCCGGCCCTGCTCCCCGGGGAGCCCTGGCGCAGGCGCGCTGCTGCAGCGTGGGGAGGTGCGCAGATGCACCCCAGGCAGGGGCACCAGCTGCTGCAGGACCCTGTACCCCAGAGGTGAGTTTGGGCTGCATCTCAAGGGAGAGCTGGGATCCTTGGCATCGTACCTACACCAAAGGGCTCGGCGTGGCCCTGTCGCCACCTCCTGTGAGCGCGGCATCCTGGTTTCCTGCACCCAGAGCACCACAGGGAGAGAGGCACTGAAATATTAAAAAAAGCTAAAAACAAAGTCTCTGCAGACACATGGTGTTATGACAGGTAACATCAGCCCTGTCACCTCCCCAGCTGTGAGTGACACACACTGGCATGGCATGGTCTCGGCCGACACACGCGGTGTTCACATAGGGGTCCTGCTGCCACGTGCCGGCCAGGGGCTGCAGGTGCCCTGGGTCACCCTCCCCACCGCCTCCACTGCTCTGTTTCATCTAATTAATGCTCTGATTTTACCAGTGACATCGTGAAGAGGGACAGAACAGCTCATGGCCTGGGCAGGGGAGGGAGAGCAATGGGGACAGTGGCACAGCTCAGCCGCTTCCTGGCCCAGTAGGTGATAGAGGAGGAGGGGAATAACTTCATCATGCTGACACTGAGGGGCTTGATCCCAGTTTGTGGGACTAAAGAAGGCTGTATGCACAGGGATGATAACTCGCCTTTAACATCAGGGCTAATTGAGCCTTGGTGTCCGTAGCTGTGCTGGGTTTGTAGTGGGGCTGCCGCAGGGCGCACGGTGGTGCCAGTGGTCAAGTGCTGTGTGACATGGCAATGCTCCAGTGCTGTGCGACCCGGGTGGCTGTGTCCCTCACCTGTGGAGTGCCCACCTCCCCCTGGATCCTTTCTGACCTAATGTCATCTGGACATCCATGTTTTTCAGTGAAGGGCACTGCGCCACCTCCCTGCTCAGCTGTGGGAGCAGGGACCTGCAAAAGATGAATGCTGGTGTGTGAGGAGGCCCCCCCCACGGCACCCCAGCCCCCTGCCCTGGGGGGCAGCTGGAGCAGGCAATGCCCAGGACCACGGGTGAGCGCTGGAGATGAGCTGTGGGGCATGGCTGTCCTGATGGGGACACTGAGTGCGCTGGGACAGGGAACACTGCAGCCTCGGGGGAACCTGGGCTTGGGGCGGCTGCAGGATCAGGACACGGGATGGGGCTCGGGATGGGGCTCCTGCGGGACAGGACTTGGGACGGAGCACAGGCTGGGGGCATGTGGCGGCGCTGTGGGGCCCTGGGCCGG
>NW_010203028.1:3010-5764 GCF_000695765.1 Mesitornis unicolor
TTCCCCCCCGCCACCACCACAGGCGGTTCCTTGTCCCCCCCCGTCTCTCCCAGGGCACTGACCCCGCAGGCAGCCCCGATACCCCCTGACAACGGGGCCAGCTGAGCTCTGTCCCAGCAGCTCAGGAGCTGTTTGGGCCACAGAGACCCCCCCACGTCCATGGTGCTCCCAGCCCCACTCACCTGACGCTGCTGGGACACCCTTGCCCAGGTCCTTGGGAGCCCCCAGCTGTGGTTTGGCTTGGGGAGGGGGATGCAGCACCAGGGAGACACACCCGGCCCGGCCAAGAGATGGAGCTGATCAAGGTTTTACCCCATAGAAACTGGTCAGGTCATTCCCTTGGGGTGAAGTTTCTTATTTCTGGAGAAAGAAGCCCCCTGAGCCCCTGTGCTGGCCCTGGCAGTGGCTTTCAGGTCCCACTGGCGTTTTCCACCCAGTGCCATACGGCATGGGCAGTTTGTCCACCACCATGTCCGGATGCCATGGGCCAAGGGACAAGACACTGCAGCCCTGCCAGGCAAAGCATCATCCAACCATGGGCTCTCCAAAGCAGCTGGCATCGGCAACCAGGTCACCGTCTAGCCTGAGGGACCAACATCCCTGTGTCCAGAGCTGGGGCAGAGACATCTGTTCATCACAGCATCCCTGCGGACAACGGGGATGTGGCCGAAATAAGGGGATTGGTGCTGGCATAGACTGAGCATCCCCATGCCCACGGTGGGGATGGTGGTGGTGACAGGTCGCACCAGTGCCACGCATCCCTACCGGAACCCCTCTGCTGGCAGTGATGGCAGTGCCTGACACCCACATTTCCTCTTCCACTCTTTGGCATTTTAGAGATAATAAATTGCTAATCAGCAGCCACCCCCTCCTCGGTATCCTCTGCCACAATGCTCCAATAATTAATTACAAACTACAATACTGATCAGCTTGCGTGTTCTCCGTCTGCACTGACAATCATTAACCATAATATGAAATTTATAATGTTGAGACGTGGAACCTGGTGAGATGAACTGCTCTGCTTTTTAATCAGTTTTATGGGATGATATAATGCATTGATCGACAAAGACAAGACACAGCGCGTGTTCCTGTGTCTATAGCCGTGCAACCTTATTAATTTAGATTTACAAAGAGTTGCTTGAACCAGAGGGGAGAGAGATGGCAAAGCCGTTTGCTGGGACAGGCCCAGGGCCCCATGAGGACAGAGGGGGTTTGTTGAGGTCGTTGCAGCCCCAGCTCTGGGCAGGGAGCCCCAAAACCTGTCTGCACCCAAGCACACATGCGGGGTGGCACTGGTGGGACCCCATGGGTTTGTCTCAGTCTGATGAGCAATGGTGCCGGTGCCAGCAAGACGGCGTTGGGCAGCGTGTGCCTGCCTGCACGTCTGTGCCTGCTCCTGGCCCTGCCCAAGCTCTCCCTCCTCCCCCCGAAATGCATCTGTGACTGGGGCATTGCCTTCCCAACCAGTAGGGCCCAGTGGCGGCCGGACAGCTGGTAACCATATTGGTGTGTCTTGGTCTGTCATATCACATTTGCACGCCTGCACTTGCTCTGCATCCGGGGAGGCTGAAGCCATGGTTTTCAGGTCAGAGGCTGCATCCAGCACAGGAGGAAAATTCCCATTTTCCCACCAAGGCTTTAACCGTGAAGTGGCCCAGATTTGGCTCCCCTACCACTGTGGTGTCCCAGCACCCCGGCATTCCAGCCCTGGCCAGGTCTCACCGCTCCAGCCAGTGTCTGGCCTGCAACAGGGAACGGCCGCCGTGGGCAGCGAGCGGGGCTGTGATCAGTGCTGGGTACCAGGGCTTTGTGGAAAGTGGGGCTTGTCAAAAAAATTGGGTTTCATTCTTTTAGTTTAAAAGTTTTCCTAATAGAAGTAACTGAGAAGCTTTGGTATAGTTAGGCTTCTGTTAGGCATTTGATTTAATAGTACATGACATTTTGATTAAAAAATTAGCTCTATATAATATCAATAGAGCACACATTAAAAGGATTAAGAATTGGCTGACTGACAGGTCTCCAAAAGCGGCTGTCAATGGGCAATCATCACCGAATGATGATGTTCAACATTTTCATCCACAATCTAGAAGTAAATATGAGATCCGTGCTGATAGGATTTGGGATGACAGGGATCAATGGGAAGGTGGGAACACTGGTGAGGGGGAGCCATGGGGGCTACAGGGGGCTGAGAAAATGCCCAGCGCCAACAGCCCCCCCAGCCATGCTGCCATGGGGAGCCGAGGGCAGCTGAGCCCCGCGAGGGATGGGTGAACGTGGGGCACCGAGGGTCACCATGGTTTTGGCTCCTCCCAAGCAGCAAACAAGTCCTGCTTGTGTGGATGCACAAGTGGCAATGGGAGGTCAGCGTCAGCCACCCCACTCATCCTCCATGAGAGATCCCTGGTGCCGCTGTGAAGGTTCATCCATGAGCACAACATCCCTGGGCACAGCACATCACACCCGACGCCTCAGCCAGCCCCCGGAGGAGCCACAGGGACACCGTCACCCCAAACCACTTGGGACCCGGCTCTGGGGCCAGAGCAATGGCTGGGGAGCAGCAGTGCTGTGGGGACCGGTGGTGACACCGGCTGCTCCCCAGCGCAGGACAGGGCACTGCGGCCGTTCCTCTTCTGCCACCGGCAGCAGCTGTGGAGTTTTGAAAGGTAAATCTGTATCCATGCAGGAAGTGTGCCGAACCCACAGCAATTCCCAATTGTGGACACTTTCAATTAGCGACCGCAGGCGCTCAGCCTG
>NW_010203028.1:5810-21923 GCF_000695765.1 Mesitornis unicolor
ACAAGCCGGATGACAAACCTGTCTGAGGGATGTGCAAGGTTTCGGCTGTGGCGCCTGCACTAGCATGGGAAGGGGGGTGAAGGTGAGGTGTCCCCAGGTGCGTGCAGTGGCGCGGGGCTGCGCTCAGTGCTGGGGATGTGGAGCCTGGGGAGACCGGGGGACAGCAGAGCCCCAGCATCTTGATGAGGGCAGTTGGATGCCCACAGTGGTGCTGGTGGAGCAGCACCCCCCCACCCCCATCCCCACTCCCATCCCCACCCTGTGCCAGGCTCAGCACATCCATCAGCGGTGCGGAGGTGTCCGCAGGGCCCCCGGTGCCGCCGCGAGTGCTGAGTCCTCCAAATCCCAGCAAGCAGATGGCCCCGAGGCACCATCACAGACACCTGGTGAGCGCAAGGACACGTCCTGTCCTTGTCCTGCAGCCCTGAGGAGCAAAACCACGGGAGCCTTTGGAGCCGCACAGCTCAGGGGACACCTGGGGGACACGTCCCTGCACAGCCGCAGGGCTGCCTGAGCTCGACCTCAGCAGAGGATTTACCTCCGGCATCGCTGCCCGCAGTTCGGCCAGCTCTGAGCACCCACAGAGCCCAGTGCAGGCACTGTGCATCCGCAGGGCCCAACTGGCCCAATAAAAGATTATCAGCTAAATAAAACACGAAGTGAGCGATGCCACTGTGCCCTGCTGGATTGAAATTGCGTGAGCAAAGTGGTTTTCTTGGGGAGATTTATCTCCTCTGCCGGCTGCAGGCAGCCAGCCCGGCGGAGAGAATGAGCCTCTCGCTCCGAGGCCACCACTCCCTCCCGCAGCCAGAACTCGCCTTGTATTTCGTTTTTGAGGGAATTAGAACAATAAAGGGAACACAAACAGATAGTGGCCCATCGCAAGCCCGGGAGCACACATGTGTGTGCACACACACCCTCACCTGCACACAAGCTCCTGCTCTGCTCTGCCACTGCACCCACAGGGCCAAGCCCACGCCTCAACCCCAAAATCCCCATTGCCGTGGGGTGGCCAACACCTCCTCCACGCTGGCGCGCTCAGCATCCCACAGCAGCTGCCATCGCTCCCGCTTGTGGTGTCAGGCACCCACAGAGGCTGCGCACGGGGGCAAGGACGAGCGCCCAGAGCCCCAGGAGCTCCTCAAACCAAGCTGCAGTTGCTGCTGCGGGCAACAGCTGGCGGTAGGGGACAGATCCCGCTACGAGCTGTCACGACACTAAACACGGCACCTGAGGTTATCAAATCTGCACCTCCCCACAGATGGAGTCTGAAACCGCTTGCCATCACCTCTCCCACCATGAGCTTCACTTTGATACTGACCCCTGTAACGACCGGGCACCGGTACCTGCTCCTGCTGAGCCCCATGCGCTGCAAAGCAGGTCGTTAGCTCCCCAGTAATTGTAAATATTGCAAAGCGCTCGAGTCAGCAGTCTTGCTGAATTTTGATTTCAACATCTGCAGCCCAATAAATCTCTGTCTCCTTCAGGTGAACTGTGCTCTCCCCTCGGGCTCCAATTTACGTCCCCCACAGCACCATCACTGCAGCTGCGCTGGCCCTGGGGGTCCCATTACCCCTTGGGGACAGGGAGGGACCTGACGGCCTCCCGGGAGCTGCGGGCAGCCCTGGCCACGCCAGCGCCGAGCGACCGCACTGCAAGGGGCCTGGCAGCCACCGGCACCATTCGCTTTGTGCCAAAACCCTTCCGCTCACCAGACCTTCTCTGGGCTTTTTTTTTTTTTTAGATTGTTTTCAAAACAGATTTCATGTGGTCCCAAAATGAGACCATGATTGTAAATTAAAGTGTAATTAGCCTTTATGCTTTTATATTCATTAACTCTTCTCTGTTAATGATGCAGAGGCTGAAGCACAAACCCAGCATTATGAAACCACATCCAGGAAATAAAATAGTGATTTAGATAATGGCCAGAATGTATTGCTACTTACACATAATTAAACAAATGCTCAATTTACACTTGGAAACATGAATGAATGTTGATTAACCCCAGCCCAATGACTCTGCTGGCACCGTGGTTAAGTGGCTGCGCTGGCAGTGGGGCTGGCAGTGGTGACAGGGCAGGGTGGGCACCCGCTGCCCGCAGAGCACCTGCCCGGCCCAGGTGTCACCGCGACGCTGAACCAGCCCAGCCCCGTGCCCACGGCTGCCTGGGCCCCTCGGGCTCTGTGGGCCGTGCCACATGGGTGCTGCCACGAGCACCGGGGTTGCTGCCATGAAGGGGCTGCGTCCAACTCCTCAGAGACAGAGTAGATGCTGCACCCCTGCCCACGGGGCTGAGGAGCCATCACCTCTGCTCCCGGCTGAGCAGTACCATGTGCCAGAGGGGTGCACCGTGAGCCGTGGGCTGTGGGCTCTGCCTGCCAGTCCCATATAGGCTTTGTCTCCCGTCCCCCTGTGCCTGCTGCCCTCCAAATGTGCCAGTTACTATGGAGACATCGCCTCATTAGCACAGGAGGAGCCTGACAAAGTCCACTCGCGCAGGATAACGGTGTTTCCTGCTGCAAATCTGGACCTGCTACAGATCAGAGCCTGGGCAGGGGAAGAGGTCCCAGGCCCCCAGCTCTGGGCTCCGCACCCAATGCCATAGCTGTGCCGAAAGCAGGGGCTCCTGTGCTCCCTGTCCTGGCCACCCAGCCATAAGGTGAGCCCGAGGAACAGAGCTGTTCTCAGGGATGGCTCTGGCCCCACAAAGGTGATACTGCCCTCTAAGCCAGAGTCCAGGTCGTGCTGGGCATAGGAGACCCCTGCACACACCCCAAAGGAGCTGTGACTGCCCCCAGACCAGCCCCAGGCTGCACTGCAGCATTGCAGGGGGGAGCTGGCAGCATCCCACTCCTCCCACCCCAAATTTGCCTGGGTGAGGACAGGAGGTATGTGACAGTGCTGACATGGCTGTGGAGACCTCTGCTCCCAGGGACTTCCGTTCATGGATCGTTGACTCAACAGGCCATAATGGCTCCATCCATCGGGGTCAATACGTGCGCCTTTGACACATGATAGACAATAATTGCTCCTGCTTAGAGACTTTTTAGTTCATGGATCATTGACCTGATGGGCTGTAACAGCTCTGAAGGAGGCTGCACACCCCTGTGCTTAAATACCCTCAGGAACCAGCAGCTGCGTAAAACCATGGCACGGTGCTGTGGAAACACACTCTCCCCAAAAACACACTGCCCAGCACAGGCTGCCAAAGGCCCTGGGGGCCCTGGAAGCCCTCCTGGCAGCGTGGCCATGGCCGAGGCCATAGCAGGAGGCACAGAGCCCAGGAGGAAAGGCCAGGCTCGTCCCAGCATCCCTCAAAAGCACCAGGGACAGGACCAGGGTGCACAGGGACAGGTTCACCTCCCGAGGTCTGCAGGCTGGAGCTCCCCTCTCCAACAGCAACTTCCAGGTATATGATTTAATGAAAGGCACAATAAGAAGTGAAACAATTAGAATTTCTGCCTCATTATCATGGTAATCTTATCAGTCGGATAATGAGGTATTAATGGAGATTTAATGTGCCTCTCATAACAGAATCCCTTGGAGAAAACACATAAGGAAATTGCTGTAAATCCACTTAATGATGGAAAGGTCCCCAAACACCATATTCCAGAGGATGAAAAATGCTGGATGCAAATGAGAGAGAATCAAGGTCAATAACACTGCAGGGACCAGCGCTGCACTGCCGCCACGCAGCCGCCGGACCCGCCGCTTCACCCACCCGCCCCGAATGGGACCCGGGTGGCTGCTGAGATCCAACCGCCACGAGCAGCCGAGCTGCAGGATTAAAAGCACAAACGTAACTGAAAAGCTCTGGATCTCGTTCCGTTATCGCCGCTGTCCACTCCCAGCGAGCTGTCCGTGGGCACGTGAAAAAAGCTCTGAGGATACAACAAGGCTGCGATGCTGAACGGGAACCATGCAGTGAGTGGTAAGAGGCTCGCACTCGCCCTGCCCTCGCCAGCACAACTGCTGATCCCAGTGGAACGAGGCAAAAACATGAAAGCCAGGCCGTTAAACTGCTCTCCTTTTAATCAGTTTTTACAGAATAATACATTAATAATCACGTTAGAGACAAGATGGGTTTCCTGTATACAAGATTGTGCAAGCTCATTAATTTAGATTTATAAAGGCTTCACCAGGTTCAAAGAGGAGAGGCAGTACAAAGCTTTTAAACAGAGGTAAAGCACAATTAAAAGGTACAGAACACACACTACTAACTCAGCAGAGCTTAACTCCCAAGTCGCACAGGCTCAACCAAGTCACCGGCTGTTACCACACAGGAGCACCCGAGCCCTCCTTGCGCACAGCTCTCCCACCAGGCGGACGGGCTGAGCCATGCTCCTGCCTCCTCCGCTGCTGCCCCTCTAACCCCACTGCGCCCCTCCTGACCCCTTCCTCCACGAGCTGCTCAGCACGAACGCAGCAGCGACTTCTCACACTTCTGTAAGACTTTGGCTTAACGGAACGTTAACATTTTCAAGCGATACGAACCAACACTGTGCTCACCAGAAACTCACCCACAGGAAACAGGATCACGTTCGTGGCTTTTTTTCCTGAAATTTATGGCAGTTACATTCAGCATTTGGTAGTATAAGGTCTTCAAAACAAAAACTTTTAAACTCAAGTACTTAATAGGCCATACACGCTCCAATTCCCCCTAATGAGAATTTTAAAAAGTTTTAAAGAGAAACCTCATTTAAGGATAGGAGCAAAAAGGAATCTCTGAGGGATGAAAAGCCAGCCCTTTCCTTCCACTCCTCTACCCAAAAAGGAAACCACCACCTCTGCGGCGTTAACAGGCACGGCCATGCCATCGTTCACCCTGCAGGCTCTCCAGACGTGCCAACAACCAGTGCCTCAAGTCCACAACTGCAACCTGCTGCCAACGGCCTCTCCCCTTTCCAGAATGTCCCACTCCCCCTCCAGCGATGGAGTAACTGAATTAACAGAAAGCACCAAGTTGACACCAACAGCCCCATGGCTGGCGCCGACTGGCAGCAGTTCTGTTACTTTTGATCCTTTATGCACCATCTTCTCACCTTTGCTATTGCACACCAAACCTAACAACATCACTTCCTACACAGGTCATTTGTCATTTTAAAACAAAATGTTACGGGACACCAGGGGAAAACAGTAAGAGAACATTACAGGGAAGTTTTTAATTCTTTGGGAAGCCTAATCCTCTAACTACACGTATCAAGACTACATAAAGGACTTTCAGAGCAGGTTGAAAAAAAGAAGCGAAGGACCATCTTGCTATGAAGCCTCTCAACTCATCTGGGGCTCATTGACACGCTTACTGGTTTAAAAATAACTAAATAATAATAATAATAATAAAAAAGACTCCAGTTCTTTTAAGTATTTTTCTACACAGAAGAACAAAGTGATAAAAATTGTGACGGAAATGCTTCTTGCCCCTTCCACGAAGGAGAGCAAGTGTGAAAGAGCTGATGGTGCCGATCCAATCCTGCTCACCACGTCTGCGCTGGGTCATCACCAACTTCAGTGTCTCTGTGCCTTTAAGGTTTGTACAAATACTCTCTCCCCGACTCAAACCCAAACTGCAGGACTGGAAGAGCTTTCAGACATCAGCCTTAACATCTCAGCTATTCAAGTAATAATTAAATATTACAGGACACTTCAATATAAATAAATTTATATTGCTTTTAGATATGATCTGGCCATATCTTCAAGGGCGTATTTGTGCTTCGTTGCTGAGTGTTATTGGTCAGGGCTGTGCTTGCAATATTAAGTTACATGTTCAGCACCAAAAACCCATCAAGGCTAACTAGAGTATTGCAGTGCTACACAGACCGAGCTACCACAGTAAGGCAGATCAGAAGAATTCTGTTTCTACTGAGTACGGCTCCTCCACACAATCAAGTCCTTAATAGAGGAGAAAGACTATAAATAAAAGAGTTACCATCCCACCCTCTCACCTGTGATTAGTTCAGCAAAAATGCTATACTGAATTACATATTAGAGTCCTAGAAAGTAGGTTTCTTTAATAATGCTTTGACAAGTAGCACAGCCAAATCAAGCACTCGATATTTTACATAATTGCTCTAATTTCAGTTAACCAAATTATTTTCCCCAAGTACTAGTTGCTTACAGGTTTTAATCATCAAAATGCACACACAGACAAAAATTAAAAATCAATCATATTTTGAAAAGAAAGCAAGAAGTATTTCATTTCCTTTACCACTCAGAGACACCAAGTCCTAACACATCCCTTTGTCAGAAGTGCAATGAACACTGGGAAGAGCAAGAAATAATACTGACACGGAAAAGTTCACTGCTCGCTGCCCTTTTCCACTGTGGTTCCAGCTCAAAAAGACCCGCGAGCGATTATACACTTACAGATAATGAGGACTGGCCAGCACCCAGACCGTTCCACTCACGAAAACCCAGGTGGTGGCGTGCATAAAAACTTCCTTAGATCAGTAATTGTCAGTTGAAGGGAAAGGTGGGGTGAGAAATCTATAAAACACCCTGAACTGATGTCATGATATGTTTCATAAAGAACAGTGTTATATTTTAAAATATTTTATATGAACAGTAAAACTTGCACTGCTGCATAGCAGACAACACGAAGAACATTTAGTAAAAACATTCACTGAAACCCCTGGCATATGTATTTAATGTCACTAATCAAAATATATATTACAGTCCAAGATTCTGTTAGGATCTCTGTTTGGGGTTTGTACAGTATACACAATATTTCAGAAAAAAATATTACAGTAAGGTACTTTATTTCTCCTTTTCTTATATTAGACTTATCTATTGTAACTTACAGTCCCTCTCCTCTATATATCCAAACCCTTGTAACGCCCTAATGCCCTAGCCAAAAAGTGTTTAACTAATAAGCCCTGTCTACTATAAATTCCAGTTTTAGAAATTTCAGTAATCTTAATTACATTTTAATAAATAGTTCAGTTTGCCCTTTTTTAATCTTAGCCTTTCAAGGAAGTCCTTTCACTACCGAAACACAGTGTGTCACAACCTGTTAGAGGTCAGAGAGGCTTTTGCTCGTGTATTCAAAGGATAATGAGTCCAAAGATAATTGCAATGCATTAAATATAGTTATATAATATTTACACTGTCCTCTCAGATTTTAAATTTAGGTGAGATACAACTGATAACTAATGTCAACTACTACAAACTTTCAGTGTGGCTGGTGTTTTATCAATAAAAGGTGTATTAAGCTAGAAAGTATACTAAGTGGTTGCCCTGATTCTTCTTGTTTCAGTTTTCTATTAGAAATTAAATGAAGTGAATCATTCACGTGGGTAAGAATTCAAGAAAGGTGGTGGAAAAAAGCAATGGAGAATTTTCTGTGTGTTTTGAGATTCCAAAATACCTGAAAACTGTGGTCCCTTTTGCAGTGCCAGTATCTATAGGGGAGAAAAACACAACCAAAAGAGAAGAGGAAAATCTGTTAAATTAATTTGATTAGTAAAGGTGTGTTTTAAAATGCCTCAATTCTGTACAGTATTATACAAGGAAAGTCTCTTCAGCTTTTGCAGCTGTTGTACATTCTTATATACTCTTCTTCTGCTGACACACAGTCTGCCCATACACGTGCCAACTGAGCTACTTGCGATCATCAATTGTTTTAATGAATTCAACCGCTGCTGTGAACTGCATCCACCAGTACGACTCTTCTCCAGATAAACAGCTGGCATAGAAACTACTGATGTACTGAACAGTGGACAGCAAGCAAGGTGGATTTGCCTGAGGGGTAAAGAAGAAAGAGACACTCACAGGTTGTTTGCAAAGCAAACATAAAACACTACCAGATACAGAACAGAAGATACAGTGATCCTCACACATTCGCAACACGTGACAATACAACCTATCTCTAGGGTAGTGAGCCTTATCCAGACCACCCCCTTACGCACACAAGGTCTCAGACTTGACGAAAGGAGCCTTTTCCAACAGGGAAAAACCACTCAGAGGCCAAGAGAAAGAAGGGCAGGATCTGTAAAAGCCACCAAGGCTTTCAGCAGACGAAGAAGCCTACTGTTAGCCAATCCTGTACATGGCAGAGCATTCTCCAAACACTCCTGTGTCAGAAGAAGTAAGCAACAGAATGCTAGCCAGTCCTGATCTGGATCTCGATCCCAAAAGAAGACAACATTAAGCAGGCACAGATGACAGATGCTGGTGCACACATGAGGAGAAAAAAACACAAAAAAACCTCACTCCACCCACAACGCCCACATCCCTATTTGGTTCCAAATGCAAAGCCTGTTTGGATTCAAAAATCGTAACTGTGACCACGTTTCTGATGTTTCTGTTTAAACCTGCTGAATTGGATCTGGTTTTGAGTCTAGCATGCTCCCAGTTACCCAAATGCATTCTTTATCTCCTTAAAAATCCTTAAAATTTGCTTATTTATTACAAGAATTAGCTGGGGCTTGTGATCTCTGCAAAAGAACTCACCTTTATGAGGACAAATACCAGAACAGGAACAAAATCATCTGCCCCAGGCACTGAATCTTCATTTGCCAGACTAAGCAGGTTCATGATGGTTGAACACATTCGCAGGATACACTGCACTTTGTCTCGGGGGGTTTTATAAGCGCTTATCGTGCGGATTTCAGACTGTGCAGATGGCCATGGTGCCTCCCGGAGATACACCTAGGAAAACAAACCACAAACCACCATGCGACCAGTGCTACTCCTGTGCACCCCAGAGGATCTGAAGTACCAGAGAGCGGCAGGCAGGAGCCAGGCTCCAGGGAAATGGGAAGTTTTAAGTCAAGGTGCTTACATTACACCCACAAGGAAGGTGGCTTCCTGCTGTGCTGTAATAAAAAAACTACAAGGAGCCACACTCTATGTGCAACTAACCTAATTAGCTGTGCTAATTCCTGCTGTCTCCTGTATGCCGCTCCAAGCGAAGGCAGAGCTGTATGTCTCAGTCCCTACATAAGCAGCTTTATGAACACTCACTGCTTTGAGTCATCCAGTTCAAGCACTGACTTGAGAACTGGGAAGGCTGCAAACATTCAGCCCCTGACAGACTTCTTAAGCCTACCAACCTGCTTTTAGTTATCCTATTAACCATGACAAAAGTGAAAGCACTGGGCAAATTCACAGATCTCTAAAGGCTCCATTAAAGCTGGCTAGTTCTGAAAGTTAACATGACAGCTGTAAACCACAGCCATGGCATATGAATCACATTAGAAGCAAAAAGGATTCAAATATTGGTTTTTTGAAGCAAATTATCAGAAAGTTACTGCATCTTAGTGCAGTGTAGCATTAGTTCTTAAATCTTACTGTCAGGACAGAGGTGTCAAAATCGGGACAAAAATTTATTTGGAAGGATCAGCCAGTGGAAGATGCCAAAGCATGGGTACAGCATGTTTTTCCTGCAGGGTATTTTAGCTGTCACAGATAGAAAAGCAATGCTTCTAAGTGTAAAACAGAACAATCCTCTCCCCATCCTGAACACGGTCAAAACCAAGCACCCTGACACACACACAAAAGTGATGGAAAGCAGACGCTCTTACCTCAGGTATCTGAAGGGCTTTATGGTTTGCAGTCACTACTTTCGACAACCTCTGTATGTGCTCATGAAGGACCCTGAAAACAAACACAAAACACAAGAGTGAAAAGAAAGCAGCAGCTGGCAGTCCTCTGGCGTTTCCCACTAGTTTTAAGTTTGATACTACACGAGAGATCTTCAGGAACGCGTATAATCATGATGGGCCTAGAGCTAACGGACGCTAGGTCAGCAAGAGATGCAGAGGATTTTGCCATATAATCGAGTATGGCCAGACAGACAGTAGAGCATTCAAACAGTGCATGTTCTAAAACACAAACCCCAAAAAGCCCAAATGCATGGAAAATACTGCATCAAAACAGAAAATGGAAGGAGCGAGTCCTGAAGCAGGGTTTTCTCACTCTCAGCATACACGCTTGCAGATCTGAAAGTCAGCATCCCAAGTCAATACATTATATTTGATTGTGTTCCAGCAGTTCGTTGCAAAAAAACTTCTGCACACGATGCTAAAGCTCTATCCTTGCTCTTTTCCAAAAATTCTGAGAAAACCTACGAGTTTGTATGGCATGGCTGTCACATGAAGACCACACAGCTTCCATCTGCACCAACTGCAAAAGAGAAACCAGGTACTTCAAATGGCATTAACTTACTGGTCACGCAAAATATCTCCGTCCTGATTAGGGTAGAACGCAAGTTTGAAAATACGATTCATCACACTGCGTTCTATAGCCAACTGTGCATCCTGAAGCTGTTCTTCGCTGGCATTCTGCCATATGGCATCCTGAGCCATAGCCCCGTATAAAAACTGAAGAAAATCCTCCACTTGGGCTGTTTTATCATCTGCTGCTGTGAGTTTCTGGAAATCTGATCAAAAGTAAAAAGAGAGAGAACACTCAATTAAGTAAAAAACACTATTTCTGATGCATTCTGCTGGAAAGAAGAGCGCAGAATCTACTTCAGAATTCTGGCCAGGCAGCACTGAGGCTCAGCTTTGCCCACGCCCCATTAAGAGAAATACAAGCAGGAATCCTCAAAATAAATGAAGAAACTAAAGGAAAAGCACACAGAAGACATTTAGCAAAGCATATGGTCCAAATGCTCTACTTGATATTGTGTTAATCACTTCCTCTGCAGTACCAGTCCTTATGCCTTCTTTCCAGACACCCACAGACAACACCCAGAACAATCACTACGAGAGGCGCTGGTAGGAGCTTGTCAGATGCTGAGACGGGGGAGGACGGGGATGCGGGGAAAGATGGGAAGAAAACCCATGAGTACCATTTCCTACCCCTGCCTTTATTAAGTATGCACAGTCGCATAGTTGCAACGTTCAGAGTTATCTACAAAACACAGAACGAGCGGTGCAGCCAAGTTAACACAGCATGACCAAATCACTGGCCATTCATTGGCTTCATATTTATAGCACTCTGCACCAGAAGACAACTGCCACTCACATCTGCCAGCAGCCTGAATGCCACGGTTGCCAATTTCTCTTTTAGATCATGCAGAAATAGCTGTCTCCTTTCTGCCCAATGAAAGGGCTTTAACTCCTTCCTGGGTCACCAAATCTTATTACCAGAACTTTAATCCTAGTAGATATAAGTTCTCACATTAATTCCAGTCTATTAAGGCACATTTAATATGCAGCACTATACGCTCCAGAAGCAAGAACTGACTCCAAATTTCTTATGTACTTCATTAAGTCAGGTATGTCCATAGAGAACATAGACACAGTTTGTTCTAAGTGACTCTATTTTGAGAGAGTTGTCTTCATGGTGGTGATATCCCTTACACTATATTTTTCAATCTTTGATTCATTTGATTCATACTATTACTATTCCTCGTAACTTCCAAGGTAAAACCACAGGTTCTGTACTGAGGACTGAATGCTGCAACTTAATTTATCATTTATCATTAGATCTCAAATAATGAATAATATTCATGCTTCTTCCATAGGGCAGATGCCAGATAATATGATTTAGCGTAACTTTTTAGGCCAAGTGAGGTAATGCAGTTACAGCTCAGCTGCCACAATGTAACAGTTAAGTCACATTAATCTGCCTATTTGAGTCACTAATTCAGCAGCTGAAGTGAAAACCATTCTAGGAACCTGCTCCTCAGATCAGAAGTTGTATTTTAAAACATTAACCCAATCCAGCATCTAAATATGGAGTATAGGAATAGAAACACTTCAGAGTCTGCACTAATCTTACCTTGAATAAACTCCCTTATTTTCTTCTCTTTGCTCTCCAGCAGTAACCTCACACACACTGTGGTGAAGTATCTGTTGGCCACCTCTTTATCTCGCAGAACTCTTTGCAACAGCCTTTCCAAGTGCGCTTGTGTCGATTGCAGGCCTTGGCGACATCGAGTTAAATAAGCGATATATGGAGCCCTTTTCCTAAAATAGAGTGTGCTCCACATTAGATTCACAGTAAAGATAGAGGCTTTTTAAACTTCTAAGTTGTAGTGCAAGAAGTATCTTCAACCTGTTGGTTTTTTTTTAAACCAAGGTAACACCTGAATTCAGAAGTTTCGTCCTACACAGATTTCTCTGACTGAATTCACTGCCCTTGCAGCACTCCAGAAGGCAAGACTAAAGCAAATTCCTAACAGCATCTCTTTGTGTGTTAGAGTGAACATTATCCACAAATTGATTTAACCCAAGTTTATTATCATCGTGACTGACTTAAATGCCCAAGCTTTTTTAAGCCATTCGCAGATAGGCAAGACAATTTCATCATTTTGTGGGGAAGCAGAGATGTAATAACCTGACTTGGTAAAGTACAATTTAAACCAAAAGAGATCTTCCCAGTCTGCTAGTGAATAAATATATGCATTTGGCAACCCATTAATAAGATACTGAACAAAATACCTGTAGTCCTCCGCAATAGATGCCAGCAGCTTTCGACAGGTCCTGTTATCAAAGCGGCTCACACATCGCATTGTCTCCTGCAGCTGGGCCATCAAGTTCTTGTCCTGCAGGTTAATAGCTTCAGCTAGCTGAACTTTCAAGAAGCACACAATTTCATTATCTAATAAAGAAAACAGGAAAATGGTTAAGGAAAATACATGTAGGCATGATGAAAATAAAACTGGTTTTGAATTTGTGGAACACATAACAGTTTAAAATAAAACTTCTGTACATTAGGCAATTAGTGTTATTTTAAGAACAATTCAATAAGACTTTCTGGATTTTCCAGATATCATGGGATAAGTTTTCATATCACTATCACTGGTATTTAGAACCAGTCTGAAACGTGAAGAGGACCAGGTAAGGTGACAGTACATGTAGTTTGGAAGTCTGTTCTACAGTTTCAGGCTCTGCCTGCACTGTATCTCAGACATTTCATTATGAAAAAAAATAGACCAGATTTAGCTGGCAGGTTTGTTTGTGGAGTAAGAAAGAAAATAATCTGAGGGACAAAAGGTGGCTTATGCATTCTACATCTATGCCAAACAGAAGTTACCATAAATGGTGCAGTACAAGTGCCATTAGATGAGGGAAATGAAGAGACACAATACAAGATATGTCTGTATAAAGAACATTTACCTTCAGGGTCTGTGTGATCTGGTAGACCATTCCTTGTTGAATGTGTCAACATCGGGAAGGCAACAGAATCTGCTGAACAAAGAGCCAATCTCAATTTCTTCTTTGCATCCCTTAAAGAGGAAAAATATTTTCTTAAAGTTGCTGCAGGGTCTGCTTCTTCAGCAAGCAGTCTTTACTTGTCATGGGTTTGGTTTTTTTTTAAAGATCGACTAAAAGTTATTTAATAAAATTTTAAATACACCAATGCTGTCAAGACTTTAGCGTATCAGTTCAACTGATATAGCACCTAGACCAGTTTCAAAGGAATTTATGCCTAAACACTGCACTGCTCTGTCCTCTCAGGTTAAAATATCCTCCTTCATCAGTGGAAATACGACAGTTTGAGATGCCTAAAACTAAAAGCACATAGGAGTTTACATTAATCCTAATTAAGACTTTTGTGGGACCCAATCACACGGATTCAGCTTTTAATTCTGCTTTGTGGGAAAGATTAAACCTGAAAATGTATTTACCTATAGGAGAAAGCAGAACTCTGTGGCTGCGCTACTTGACTTGCAGAGTCTGGGAGATCATCCGCAGACATGTTTTGCAAAGCCTCATCACGTGGAGAGTCATGCATGCTCTCACCATCCCCAATAGCCTCTACGGAAAGGAGGGAAAAACAACATTACATGTGAAGAGAAGAGTCAGAAGAAGAAAACAGACTAATATTCTCTACTTCCTTCCTGTTAGTCTAAGGTGTGGGGGGGAACAAAGACAGCAAATAAAACAACTTGTTCTGAATAAATGACAAAAGTATATTAAAAATCTACAATCTACTAGTCCATAAGAAGAAACTGCATCAGTTTTGGAAGGCAAAATACTTCTCCAGTATCCATTAAAAAAACTCAACAAACAAACAAACACACACACACAAAAACTGGTAAGAGATGCATGATTAACAACCAACCAACTCAATGGCAATATGAAAGAGCTGTCTTTGGGAATATTGATTTAACTCCCAGTCTCTCATAGTATCACAACATGTTCCTGGTTTAGAGCTCATGTTGCTCAGCTGTTAGTGCTAACATTGGTCTAGAATACTGAAGCAGTTTTATCTTTAAGGAGGAGAAACTATGCTGGTGATGCTTATAAAAGCCAGGTTCTCACCTGCACCATCATAGTTTACTATAGCTCCTTCACTGGGACTGGTTCTCTTAATTGCATTCCTGTACTTGTCTAGAATGTCCTCTGCAGCTTGTGCCTGCGCACTGAGCCTTGGGTTGGGATCATCTGGAAAAAAACCAATTTAAGACAACAGGAGTTAACTGTGCGTTGTGCCAACTGAAAGCAAATATAAATATTCAGACATGTACATTTGGACTCTGTTTTTGGCCACATCAAACTAATAGCTGCTTGTGTTCCATGTAGCCACAACTCAAACATATTTATAAAGTCTGAAGCAAAAGCAGGAGAAAACCCAAGTACAATGAAAGTGAACAAACAAAGCCAGATCCTTAGCATATTTATACTGTTTACACAAAGGGTTCTTGTATATTTGAAGACTTCTAGAAATTATTAGGCAAATAGAAAATTTAACGCCCAGGTTCAAATTATGTTTAATTTAGCACTTAAGTAATTATTACTGGAACGTGTCTGCAGCTATCCTCACAGCTCAGCTATGATAAGGACACGAGCTTTGTAATGAGAAGGAAATAAAAAAAACCAAAATTCAAGACTGAGTCGAGAATCCAGCACTATGCATGTTGACAGAAGCATGACAATTTAAAAACAGTCTTCAAGGCAAGAAGTCTTTATTCAGTTTCTTATACAGAAAGCCAGCTGTGAACATTAACTACAATAGCGTACACCTTTCTGTAAGTAGATGCCTGGTGGGCACTCTGGAACTCTAGAGGGCCTATTATGAGAGCAAATTACTATGATGATATTATTCACATACCTTGAAGTATGGGGTATCTGTCAGGCACCATGTCATCTTTGTCCTTTTCTTGTTTTTCTTTCTTTCTAAATGGAATAGGTGCTGAATAACACAAGGTATCTTATCAAAGACTATTCGGAGATAATGGCCACATTGAAGAAACTTTAAGAAAGTGGCTAATGTAAAAGTTTGCCATCAAATAAACGTCAATAAAACCACAAGCCTATCTATAGGAAGGAGCAGAACTGTACTGAGAGCGTATGCAGTAATCTGTGCCTTTAACTCATGTGCTACCATGAGCCACGCAGAACAGTTCTGCCTTCCAGGTACAGTGTGCTCTAGGCAACTACTAGCCAAAGGATTCAGGTAGCTTCTCATTTTTATTTATACATTTATTTATATTTTAGTATATAAAGACATATATTTTCATAAAAGTGACCAAAGATATAACAAAGGCAGCATGCACTCTTACTGAAGCACAAAAACCAGACAGACGTGATTCTACCTTTGGGCATGGCAGACACAAAGCGTTTCCTCCACCAGGGCTTGTTTCTGTCAGACTTCTCATCATCACTGTCTTTTCGTTCTTCAATCTGTAGAAGGGCAGAGTCTACATTTGAGCATCTACCATTTCAAACGTAAAGACAAAATTTCTCCTTGATATCAGCTTACGCTAAATCGTCTGTAAAAGCAGAACTACAGCAGAGCACAGAAAGCCGTAACAGAGTAAGTTAGCAATGTCCCTCCTGCAGAGGGTAGCCTATAAATGCAAAACCAAAGACATGAAGAAACTTAGATTTCACTTGTTTCTTTTTTAAGGAACATTACTTTTCAGGATGCTGCAGCATTTTAAATTTAAACATTACAACAGATCTATTTCTGAAGTCCCACCAAATCAAGTAAAGCTCATCCACTAAATTTAAGAGAAGCCAGATTCACTTAAGCTGCCCTGAACATCTATAGCTTTAGCTTGTAAAACATTACCAGCCAACATTTAAAAGGCAACAAAAGTGCACTGTAATTCCTTGGCTAAACACATTTAGTACCAGCCTTCTGGCATTAGATGCATAAGGTAGTGCTCATGTTGAGGGGAAAAAAAATATAAATATAAATATAAATATAAATAAT
>NW_010203029.1:0-2583 GCF_000695765.1 Mesitornis unicolor
GCTTCTCCAGGAGGATGCTGTGGGAGACAATCAATCTATATATCAATCTATATCTATCTGTCTCTGTCTGTGGCTCTGTCTCTGTGTCTCTGTCTCTCTATGTTATTCCCCAATTCCTTGGTTTGACCATTAGAAATAAAGAGGAGGAAATAAGGTAGAAAGGAAAGAGTCAAAATGCCTTAAGCTGATCTCATCTCTGTTGGGCAATTTGGAATTTGGTGATTTTTTTCTTGGTGAATTTTGTGTGAATTTTGGCTGAAGGATGAAGGTGCCACAGCACCTCTACACCTGGTGGAGAAGGGAGTGCATCGTACCCCAGCTGAGCTCACTGCAACCGCACCTTACCACCGGCAATCACTCAATAAATTGTATTTGTTGGTAATTTCCAGACCTGCAGAGCCCGTAATAAATCACCTTCTCTTCGCAGTTTGAACGCTGCAGCTCATTAAATCAGCAGAAAAAATGCAGGGTGCGGCATTTCCCAACCTGCTCGTGAACGAGCTTACGCACACACAAAAAATTGCAAGTCACCTTCCCGGAAAAAAAAAAAGATGGTTATCTCAAAGATCAACATTTATCTCAAAAATCATATCTGGGGGGAAAGAGTTCTCTTGGGCAACGGGTCCCGAGACCACGGGCAAATTGTCTCTGTGTTAATTTGCAGAAAATAGATTTAATTTTGAAGTCTGCTGTTGATATTTGCTCTACGCTACCCACCACTCGCATCTATTTAGGTGGGAATCGCAAGATGCGTAGTTTATAAACCCCGTCTTATAGATCTGAAGGACCCGGGCTCTAATTCTATTTAAAAAAAAGATTTAAAAACTCGCACAAAACAAATCCTTTCACTGCCGGCCAGAAAAGGGAAATATTTCAAGTGAAGAGTTCAGAAGAGCTTGAGGAAAATTATCCTGGGTTTGAGGTCCAGAGCGAGATTATGGAGGAATTAAGTAGCGCTAAAGGTGATTTCCTTTCCAAAAATCATACTCAGATCGAAAAATACTTCACATTAATGCATCATCCTTGATGAGCACCATCAAAGACTGAGCAAACCAACAGAATTTGAGGGTTTTCGGACCAAAATAACAAGAATTTCCTTCCAAAACTCATCTCTTGGAGGCACAACAACCTGAACACGCGAAGAGAAGTTGGATATCACGGTATAAGGCTGAAATAGCATTATAAATGTCCAAAATAGCCTTTTAGAAGTCAGAAATAGCATTATAAAGGTCAGAAGTAGTATTTTAAAGGTCCAAAATAGCATTTTAAAGGTCTGAAATAGCATCTAAAAATATACCTAAAAATGCTCCCCCTAAGTATTGCACGCACTCAAGATTTTTAAGTCTTAATTCTCCTTTGGTGAGGGATCTCCAGACCTTTATCTGTTGAGAAATGGTTTTAGCAACCATTGAAATTCAACTTATTTCACTTTTTTTCACTCATTTCTACTTTGGTAAGCAGTAATTCCCCAAATTTTATGTCTACCTGTCAAAGCAGATGATCCTGAAAAACAAGGATAAAATGAGGCTAAAGAAATAAGAACCTAAATTTTTAGTATCAGGAACAAGAGCCTCTTACCATCCTCATCATCCTCACCCCACCAGTTTTTGGGAGGAAAAATAAAGTAGCTGTAATTTTAATATTGAGCAAAATTGGGCCTTTTCTTCACAACTTTACACTCCTAAACTCAGCTCTCGGAAAACCAGGGGCTATTTCACTCAGTACTCTGAATTAAGGGGAAAAAAATCCCTTTTTTGGACATTTTTTGTGGATGGAATGGTTCATCTCCTGAATTATTTCTGGCAGAGAAGCCATTCCTGGCATTACAATAGCCAAAGAAAATCCGAACAGCAATTTAAGGACCTGAAGAGTTAGACTTAATAAATGGCTGCGCTGCTCCGGTAAATCTAGGTTATTGCTGCAGTTGTAATTGTACTGAGAAATTTCCTCAAATATCATTTATCTTCTAACAGTATCCTTCACACACACACACAGATACTTCTATTTAAATATTATCTATATATTATATTTAAAATACTTATATTTATCTATACAATAACAACCGCTCCCTGTGATTAAGAGTCAGATGAGAGAACACCTCAGGTCTAACAAGCTAAGCTCAACTCCAATGTTTAAAAGCCCTGGGAAGGAGTATTTAAATAAAAAAGGAAAAAGCTACTACAACCACCATCAGATTTGACCACGGGCTCAGCAGAAACAAGACAAGACGCCTCATGGAAACAAAATTTGGAGCTTCCAACCCCCTTTGCTTTCCTAGCACCGAAGTGGGAGGCAAAGTGCAGCTGGGCAAGGATTCCCAGAAAAAAACTCAATGACACCTATTAAATCTAGCAAAACCACGCCAAGTAATAGCCAGGAAAAACATCTATGTTCATCAGATTTCCTGGAAAAGGCAGTGAAATGAAGAATTTGAGCCCAGCAGTGTATTACTGTTGGACAGGTCTTCTTGAGGACGTCGGACTCACAGGGGATCTCTCCTTCCAAAAGTGAGCCCCACGTATAACTAACATAGATACATGATAATGCGTTAGTTTTCAGGGAAATCACAGAATCCCAGAACGT
>NW_010203030.1:0-24650 GCF_000695765.1 Mesitornis unicolor
CCAGGCTGCCTCCTGGACCGCTTCCCGAGTGCAGCTCCGTGGCCGGTGCGTTGGGGTGTGCATCCCTCGGCAGGCTGTTGCTCGTCCAGACCCGTATGGGAAGCGAGGGAAGGGCAAGGAAGTATTCAATTTAGTATTTGGGAAAGGGAAAAGCCATTTCAATACAAGAGAGCGTAGAAGCGGTGAAAAAATAATGCCCTGTGTGTTTTTAAAAATAGCTGCGCTCTGAAGGTGTAAGCAAAGGTGTAAATTGCCCCACATTTTTATTGTTTGAAAAACCCTGCTGTAAAGGGGAAGAGGAGGAAAAGGGAGGAGAGCCACGAGAATTAGAAGGAGAAGAAAAGACAAATATACCCCCGAAAACCTAACCGCAGTTTGGGACAGTGTGAAAATGTATCTTAATTCACATCAATACTACTAGACAAAATACCCTTTTGCAGGGCTGGTAATTATTGTTCAGTACACAGTTTAATGGATGAAATAGTAATAGAACTTGAACGTCTCTGTACTTAAAATTATTATGAGGCTGGTCATTGCAGATCGGATTCAGCAAACAGGAAAAATATTAAAGGCATTAATCCTGATATAAAATGTAAGTGTGACACACATAGAGGATTTTTGCATAAGAGAAAGAGAGTAGCCCATGTCTTGTGCATTTCAAAGCTCTGTTTTTGCTGAGGAATTCCTGCTAGGAATTTAGACCCCATCAGAAAATCTGGAAGCACTTTATTTATGCCACTGGAATATCAACTGATAAATACATGGTTCCACAGCTTAATCGATTTCAGTACCATGTAGTACAATTAAGTTACTATAATGAAGAAGTTAGGTAAACAAAATGATAGAGATGCAGAATCCTGCTCTTAGACTTTATATTATGTATTTTTCTAATAGCAAGTTTCTGAACCATAAAAACATAGACATCCCATGTAAAATATCTTTAACAACAAGATTTCTGTGCTTATCCTCTGAGTGCCTTTCATCCAAAAAATCTTCTGACTACTTTTTGATTGAACACACAGGTTAGATGTGTTTCTGGAGCATATTAGCCAACCTGGCTTGGCTATTTTTTTGATAGTGACATTTATTTATATGAAAAGAACTCATGACAGCCTGTTATATCCCGTAGACACAAAGCTGTTGTGGGGCTGCATCTTTCTCTTGGAAAGATCTGATGTAACTGACATGAATTCTGTCTTTCTCTGCTGGTTGATCAAACTACAGTCAGATGAGACAATTCTATGGTATGAATATCAACTAATTAGAGCCTATACAACACAGAATCCACAGTTGGAACACTGTCGATAAACTTGCAGTGTTATAATTCTCTATAGACAAGGTTCTGGAAACTGTGTCTGGGTGAGCCCACATTACCTACACTAAAAGCAAGCAAAAGGCCGTTATGAGAATAACCCAAATAGAAAACTCAAGACTAAGATTAATGAAAACAATATTTTGTCAAAAATACTTAATAACAGGTTGTGCTTTTATGGAACATTTTCTTGGAAGACCTTGAAGCGTTTGACAAATGCTCGTTAATTCATTTACTTCGTTAAGATTAGTTGGCAATATGCAAGGCTTACTCTACCCGCTACTGAAATGCAGCCACTTCTAGACTGAGCCGCATCATTAATTCTGTACTTGCCGGTGTTCAGGGAAGTTCTCAGGCGCCTAAGGCAAAAGTTATGACTGACTCAGAGTATGTTAAAGATACCATCATGTAGCAAGTTGTGACATTTCCAAGCTTCTCTAAACAAGTGGATTGGTGGTAACATTATTCTGCTGTGCTTGTTGCACGCTCCTGAAGTGGTGCATGGTAACCACGCAAACCACCTCATGCTGAGCAATGGATGAACAGCTGTACTTCAAGAATTTTGCAGGTATGGGTGTTTTTAATTATACCCTAAAGGGTGAGTGAAATGCTCTCAGGCCAAAGGGAAGTTCAAGCTGGTCGTATGAGATTGCCCTGCTGGTTTAGAATAACTTTTTCTTCTTTCCTTGCTTGTTCTAGTATTGAAGTTGTTCTTATGAAGTCAATGGTGAATTAGAGATCCTGTAAAATGAAAGGATGGTGCTTCTCTGTTACAGTATTCTGAGGACTGGGCACACTGCAGTTTGCATCCGACTTTGGAAAGGAAGAAAACCTGCAGATTGAATACCAATGACTTACCTACAGTAACCAGGGGTCCATCTCTTTGAAATCCAACCCACTCCTGAGCTTGGATCTTTTCCAAAGCCGTTATCTGAAGTATCATACAAGCATGTTAAGAGAGAGATACAAAAATAGACCCAAACACAAATCAAATTAGAAGTGTTATTAACAAAGACAGTAAGGAGCCAAGCAGAGCTGCTGCTCATTAACAATCCCCTGAGGGCAGGAGGAGCCCTGCAGTCTGCACTCCAGTACACCACTGTAAATCCAACATTGCTCCACGTGTTGTGACTGAAAGCTGAGTTTGGTTCAAGGAGTCCAGCTTTCTCTTGACAGAAAAGATCAATTAATTCCGTTCACGTGCAGGTAATTAGAGTTATTGGATCACAGATGTGACAGTGTTATTAACAAATCCATTGTATCAGCTGAAATTGGGGCTATGGAGCCCTGTTTCTCCACAGAGACAAACGTACTACTTGTGGCCCATGTAGACTCTGTTCCTGTGGGGCTGCCGTGGTACTGAGACCTCATAAATAATTTCCATCTGACAGATGTCAGTCAGTCACATGGGGCTGGGTTGGACTCAGTGGGCTCTTCTCGTGCAAATCAGAACTACACTTATTGCTGACATAGTACGTGGATATATCCTGCACACACAGCATATCATCCAGACTAGTTTTGTTGCAGATTTCAGAGAGGCATTAAAAAAAAAAAAATGCTGAAGTGGATTCTTTGCGCCCAATGTGGTGGAAATCCTGCACTGATTCCAGTGGGAGCAATAGTAGCCTGATATTTATTAATTCATCTTCTGTTACATGAGCTTGCCAAAATAACAGAAAAATCAAATCTTTCCATAAATTTCTGTTAGTCTGAGACTTTTAATGGTGGCATTTGCAGCTGTATCCTGCTATGTCTTGAGAGTATGAGATGCTACCAAGATCACTGAGAAATGCTTTGCACTCCAGCACAAACCTGCTCCCCTGGCTCCTGCCTTCCCTTACAGGCTGCAGTTGAAGCATCTCCTCATCTTTACAGCCTGTGCACAGCCAATTGCAGTCATTTCTAGGAAGCATGAGAATCTCATCACTGACAGTCCTCATATTTTAGTACATGTAGCTGTTTTCCTTTCTTCCCAGCTCATAGGATTCAACCAGAAGACCTTCAGACAGCTTTGAACTGTTACACATCAACCTCATGTATCTGTGCCACGCTCTGTAACATCCCCTAGCCTCATCCAACGAGAACTGTATAGCTCAAAGAAAGAAAATCCACAGTAAGTAAATCTTCCCAGTATAGAAACTGGAAAAAGATAGAAAAATCTGTCCCTATCATAACAATGACAAGATAGGTGAGGGAAGAGGCACTAGAGAAACACAGTAGATAGATTGGGGTGGCCCAAAGCAGTTCTGCAAGCACAAATGTTTCCCGTGCCCCTGTTCTGAGTCATGCACACTTGCCCTGAAAGTAGAGCAGATACCTCAGTCACAATGTCTGCAACTCCTTGTGTCAGGAGTCCAAATAAAACAGCACCATTAAACATGCAGTGATACTGAAAGGCATGTGGTTCTTCTCTGCTGTGTTTCGTTTTTGAAGTCCAGTGCCAGCTACAAAGGCTTCTCCTGCATAAGCACGCCACATTTTTCTAGCACTATCTTGTTATGGAAAATGCCTTCTAGCAGCAAGTTAAATGTCAGTTGTCTTGGAGTTTCAGAACAGAGATGACCTTAAGCTAGAGCAGCTAGCTTAGGGTTTGTACTTTAAATTCACTAGTCTCTATCTCCCCACTTTCCAGATTTTCCAAGAAATGTGGGATATGAATGGAAATCTAGAGCTCAATCCCTCGATGATTGCATCCCAGGTTTAGGTTTGGGTCTGTCTCCAGTTCAGTTGCTTGTTGCTATCTTAGACTAGTGTGGCTTAGGCTGATTGTCCTTTCTGCATCTGTCCAAATGATTTGGCAGCACTTCTAGCAGGTTCAGAGATTCATTCAGGAACTTACCTGTGATTGTCACAGGTTAACAAAGATAATAACCCACAGTGAAACCTGCAATAATGTCAGGCAGCTGCATCATGTAAGATAAAGAAAGCAACCTGATTCAAATCAATATCTACCCTACTTGTCCACTAACACCGACTGCTTGTCAAATGGGAGTCCTTCGCTCTGAACCATATCCTGTTGATAATTTTCTGCCACTGAAATAATGTTCTTTTTTATTCTTCTTTCTTTCCCTTTTCCCTGTCATGAAGTCTTTATGTGGGAATAGACCTGAATAACAAAATTTAGAGGTAGATCTTAATTCACCTCCAGGTGTCCCCCAAAATCTGTAAGGAAAGAGGGACTTGGCTTTGTCCTTGTTCTATTCATTTCATACTGTCTATACATTTTTTAGTATTTTTTTTGTCATTGAAACAAACATATTTGTGGAAAACATCAGGATGGCTGTAGATTTCTACTGTTACACCAGCAGCTGCCAGTATCGCATGTAGTGACCTTGTGGCACTGGCCATTTGTTTTGCCATTGATTATTTTTTTAAGTCTTGAATATCTCTCCATAAGCTCAATAGGGATAGATTGTCTTTAACTGTTGAGAAGTTCCTTTTTCTCTTAATGTAACCTCATTTTCCCTGCTTATGGCCCCTTTCTTCTGTTAAATGTTTTGCCTTGCAACACTTTTTTATTCATCTAGCATTCCTGTGCACTTCCATCATGTTCTTTGATTTAAGCAGTCTTCTCTTGAGCATGAACTAATTATCGATCACAGGCATTAATGATGCTCCACAGCATTCACTTTTTGTGAGTGTGGGCAGGATGAAGTTTCTAGGAGTTAACTCTTGTGATTTTTAGTATCCTGGATTACTCATTCCTCTTATACCATGCTTCAATACTGTGCTTGGAAATGCCCAAGACTTGCTATTTTAAACTGTTTGTGTTTTCCAGACCCATTCCTACATCTCACAAAGGTTCCTTTTTTCTGCTTCTTCACACTGGTCAAAAGCTGCTTGCCAGTCCCAATATCTCCACTTGATGATCCATTTTTCTCTTCTGCCTTGCCTCGTAGCTTCCAGTCCTAGACTTTAACAAACATTGCCAGTTTCTTGCTGTCTGCCAAGAGAAGACCCTGTTCCTTTCCCCCTTCAAAAACTTTTATCCTCCTCACAGTGTGATAGCTTGCAGAAAGAGAACACACAACAAACAGGCAAGTTTTGTCATTGCTTTTGCCATATTCTGCTCTATTTACAGCAGTCCAGTATTGCCACAAGTCTGGCCCATCGCATTTAAGGTGATTCATCCAAAACAATCCAGTTTACCTAACATAGCCATGCAAGTTCCCTGCTGCAGTCAGGGGGGAGTCAGATCCTCTTCCAGGAATGATCAAGTCTGCTTAAGCTGAGCATCTATTTCTCTGCTTAAGACTGGCAGGAACTCATAGGAAGTATTGGGTATCTTCATCCATTTGGCATCCTTCCTGCTTCTTCCTTTTTGGAGAACAAACATTTAATGGTTTAGTACATTTCAGGTAAAGTGGAACCAAGAATCTGTGTGTTCAATTTCCTAGGAAAGTGTTTTCTGCCAGAAACTATTATTTAAAAGCTGAATACTGTTACCACCACGTAAGATGAAATTTGTCATGCTCTGATGATGGCTTCTCTGAGGCACCTAGGCAGAGTTCAGAAGACTAGAATAAACCACAGCAGAACTGCAGGTGTAAGGAGATATACCAGTCTCCAAGAGGAGCACTGCAGCAACAGGAAACTAAAATTATTTAATAAGGAAATACCCTGTCTGCATAGTGAAGCACCTATTAATTTAGATGCCTGAAAGATTAAGCAGTCCTGAAAGGTAAGTGGAAAAGGATTTTTGTGCAGATCTTGGTGGGTTTAAGGTGTCTGAGTTACAATTTAAAGTAGTGTTCGGACAAACTAGATTTCCTTCTTTGTACATTTGAATTGACCCTCTGAAGGTCATCATTCTTGGACGTGTTTTCTAGTATCAGTGCAAGAAGAGCCTTTAATGTACAGACTGTTTCTCTCAGATTACATCTGAGGAACTCAAATTATGATCTGTGACTCAAGACCATATCAGTATCTCAAGTATACTACTGCAAAGCTGTCATGCTCTGCCTTAAATGAAATTACTCTTTAGATTAAATTTCTTGCCACTTATATAATACTTTTTATTTCTCAATAAAAGCTTGTTCTGATGAGATTAAATGTTATGTATTGTAAAACAGCCTTTTCAGAAAGCTGTGAAGTAGAAAAACATATGCTGCTCCCCTTTCTTAAGATTTGCTTGAATCGTGATGCTGACAGAGGCTGATCTGCCAGCATACATAAATTTTGATCCTGGAAAAAGGTACCCATCTATTTGACAGCTGTGAGGAATGAAATCTTCTATTTACCCACACAGTAAGAGTGGAAATGCCTGCTTTTCTCATACTGTTCTACCCCTTATTTAGAGGGACCAATTTTAAAAATTAGTTAGAAGTCTAAAAGTATGAGCTATTCAGTCCTTTTTTCTCTGCTACTGTTGCCCATAGCTTTGTAGACTCAGATGGAAATCAGCAGCTACTGCGACATAGGTCACATCTGAACTGGTGTAAGCCGCAAGCACTACTGGTTAGCTCAGGGATTTTCAGTGCGATGGGGAGCTTTATGCATGGAGTATAAGAAGTTTTTTATTCTCTTAAACATGGTTGCCTGGGCTCCAGTCCATGTTGAAGGCTTTTGTCCAGTGCTTTGTGGTACAGCAGTAGGGCTCTGGTCTGTACCAAGGCACAGATATCCTCACCAGGAGTTTAACAGTTTCAACCAGACTTGCTGAGAGCAGATGAAGGGTTTTACCAGAGGAATGTTTTCTCAAGATCACTACTGGGCTGTGAATGTAAGGAACTCGAGGGTTTTTTTATGATATAACCCAGTGGACTTCAACCTTCCAGCAGAGATGGGACTCAGTGAGCGGTAATCCTGTGAGCTACAGGGGAATCAATTTGGCATGTAAAAACCTATGTAGAACCTATGTCCTCTGCTGCCTGTCAATAGAGACTGGCCTGTTCACTAATGCTTCAGCAGGTCTTTTCTCATGTTCTAGAGGGAGATGTTTCATCTATGCACCGTCAAGTACTTATTGCAACATGAACTTTCTCTGATGCTGCCAAGTCTTTCTTATGAGCAAGTAGGGGACTTAATTTTCTGAGATGTACTTGTTCATTTTGTAAATACTACATAGACATTCAACAGAATGCTATAGATTGTAGCAATGTTCCATGGCTATTAGGAATTAAAATAGGAGAAAAATGGTAGTTTTAAGCTTGTTCGGCAAAAGAGGAAATTGCAAAACTTCACTTGAAGCATAATGCCGTCTAATGTTGGCAAGAGTTGGGAATGTAAAAGTGAAGAGTGTTATAATCAAGAAAGCAATAATGACAGAAGCTGCTTCTCAGGCAGTGGGAGCTGATATTAGCAGCATGAAGAGGGACTGAATGTCCTGTTTTAAGTGGACTTGAGGTAGGATGTGTGGGGAGGAAGACTGGTTCCTCGTTTGTTTTAGAAATTCATCTAACTGTAAAAGAGTTCTTGTGCTATTAATGCACTATCAGTCTAAACCACTGCTTGCTAAGATCTATTTGTTTTCTTCCTGAGATCCATCTTCTTCTTTCCTATCTCTCCTGCTGGAGCTGGAAGATTATTTTATATTATTTCTTGGCATAGAAAAACATCTGCTTAAATTCCTTTTAATCTAGAATGGGATTAATGTTGCATTTGCTGATCTCCTTGTGAGTTATTCTCGCCCACAGGAAAGGTATGCCTGGTACATTGATTTAGAGAGATGAGTCAAGTGCAATGGGGACTAGGCAGGAAGTATTCTCTAAGCCCTGAAAGGGGTGTTTACAGTGGAGATTATTACATTTTTTAATTTCCCAGGCATAGAGGGGTAGCAGGTAGATAGATTCTGGATAGAGGACTATGGTGAGCTCAGGGAAAGGAGCAGCATAGCTGCTTTCGGTTTTCAAAGGCTGAGGGAGAGAGGGCAGCCTGCAGTTTTACACCCTTGAATAAAACTGCCTCATTTAATCAGAACTATTTTTATTTTTTAAATTCCCCCCTACATCCCTCCGAGAGATTGTAGTTGTGAGTGGTGCTCTCCATCCCAAAGCAATTTTCTGTGCTAAAGGAGGCCTAGGGGTCTACATTGAGGAAGTATGCACTGGGCTCTGTGTCACAATTGCTGGCAAAAATATCACTTCAGCGTACAATTCTCCAGGACTCTATAGGAATGGTGGCTGAGCCAGCTGGTATACTTATTAATGACATGGTTGTAGGAAACTGCCCAGTCATGTCACCAGAGACTGGGAGATTCAATCCCATGATCTCACCCTAAGCATCCTAGTGCTTTATCTGCAAGACCAGTACACATCCAAAGTTGCTGTTCTCTCTTATGAAACCCTTACTCCAATTACTTGAGAACCTTTGCTTACTTGTTGAACAGGCATCTATATTAGATTTTACTGCATGTAAAAGAGCATTTCTAATGTCCAATTAAATTGGAAAATCCATGCTCAACAGATTTGCTAAGTATGATTCTCCATCTAGTCATTATCATTAACTTCCTGAGTGGTTCTTGTGTGTCCCTAATTAGTGCCTCCGTTCTGCATCCACCCCCTCACTGTGGTAGTCAAGCTGTGGATTTCTTCCTGGTGCCTGGATTCCTCATAAATCTCAATATGCACTAGCACCTCTCCAGCCCACCAGCTCCTTTTCTCCCCTGGTCTCTCTGGCTGTTTTTTAACACTTATCCCAGAAACAGTATCTGCATGCCTCTTACTCAACTACCAAAAGAAAGTGCTGTGGACAGCAGTGTTCCCTGAAGGTACATACTGCCTTTTGAGACAGCTGCCTTGCACATAAAAGTTTAAAATGGCTGCAATTGTGTGAAGTTTTTCCCCTTGAGAAGCTAGATCCTGTGTTTTAACTTCCTGTGGCACATTCAGTATGGCATTTTACTGAGGCTGGGCAGGGCTTATTTCATTCAGTTGCCCATGTGAAACTGGCAGAGTGAAGCATGATGGACTCGCTTCTTTAATTCATACGCTACTGTATTTTTTTTTATTTAATTGCTTGATTTTTCTGAGACAGATCCCATCTGGCCCTGATGTTTTGTCAGCCTTGTGACATTCTAAAAAATTTTATAACTATTTTTGGCATTAACTCAACTTCTGACAGTATTTCTGCTTTCTTCCCTAGAAAATATATGGCTGTTCTTGGCATCTTCTCTACGTTCCGCATTTCTTATAAACATTGTGCAGAAAATTTGTTTTATCAGTGTTTGCTGCTTCTGTATATGATTTACCCTTCTACCCTTCTGAGGAGCTGTCCCTTCAAACATGCCATGTTCTCCAGCTATCTATAATTCTTATATGTCAGAGGAAGTATTTGTGCAATAGTTCTGTTGGTCTGCACTAGCTCCTTTGCTCATCATCTTCCTATGTACTTCTGATTTCTTTGTCTCTAATTATAGGTTTCTACTTGCCCCAGGTAGTCTGCCTGGGATTTTAATCCCAAATTGCCTTCTTTTACATGGAAGGGGGATACTTGTTACTGCAAGCTTTGCAGTAGGCTGCAGATGTAATATTCCAGCTGAAACACAATGGAGTTAGTCCTTTTTCTTTCCAAGATGGATGGATTTAATCCTAAAAATCCTTAAAATCACTTTCAAATGTTCTAAGAATAGAAAACAGGCCTTATTGGGAAGGTCAACAGAAGATTTTATCCCTTTATATAGACATTTATGCAGAGATGCGATCCAAGTGTGGGTAAGGCTTTGCGGCCTTGTTGACAAAGGCACAACTAGATGGCTAGTGTTAGATTTTTGTAGTGTTAGATAGTGTGCCATCGAGTTGTACCTTTCTTAGGGTGACCTATTTGGTGTCTGTCTGTCTTGCTCATGAATGGAAAGTTAAACTTGCCAAGACGGAACAGAAATGGCAGGTTCTGACTGGCAGGTTCCAAATCTCTTTGCTCCCTTTTGTTAATTCAAGAATTCTCAAGGGTGCTTCTGAAGTTGCTCACTGCTGTACCCCATGCCCCACTCACTCTACAAAATGAATTCATAGTCCTACAGTCCTCTTCACTGCCCAGTTCCTAACCTGTAATCTTTTTTGAGATACTGAGATAGTCTTCTGTCTGTCTCCATACTCTATTTTCCATATGTCTTCTGTTCAGAAGGAAAGCTTTCCAGCCTAGCTATTTTTGTGCACATACAAAGGTATCATGACATTACCCACTTGCATATTGCAAGGTTTTGGTATGATGGTTGAAGTTTCTCCATGCATGTTCATCACTGACCCCAATTTAATGGAGAACTAAAAATCTAGCAAGTTGCAAGCTATATGCCTGAGAGATATAGGCAGCAAACAGGCTTCACAATTGTGAGCTATTATGATGCTGCAAAAGTCTGTCACTACTGTCAGGGACAGAAGTGATTTGATCACTCTGTCAGCCTAGCAACATGACAATACTTCAGGAAAGTTTAAAAAAACTTCCCCCATACTTTCTTGTGTCAATAGAGTTGTTATCATTTATAGCTTGCTAACTTTTCTATAGGCATGAGAAAGACTTCAGCCAGAAATATTGTCAGAGTGAACTCTCCTGCTTTCTGAACAGAAGGGGTAAGCAATCTGAACACTGAAATAATTTTATAGTTATTAAGATTTAGTGGGACTTCCTGCAGTAGAGCAGGAATCCACCCAGTCCTGCACTCTGCCAGTTGCTGGAACCTCTAATGACCCACTTCTAGCTTGGCTTTCTAAGGATCTTTCTGTGAACCTCACTCTTGGTTTACATGTGCCTTTGAGTCTGTGGCAAGGTCTCCTACCTTTCTGGCCCCAGTGGTTTCTCACTAAATAGCAGTTTGCCTCTGCTATTAATGCTAATTCCTAATGACACAACGTCTACTTTAGTGCTTTTTGTATTTCAGAACTTTCTCAGTAGTCCTATAGAAAACATCCCATAACAACCCTATGGATCTGGTGATACCAAGGTCGCATCAATGGTATCTCAGTAGAAATGGAGAGTAGCAATAGGAGGAATACTGGGATCCATGGGGAAATTGTGTGGGCAGGGTCTCTCTCCCTCTCTTCACTTAGTGTCTTAGCAACAGCAGGCCCAACAGTATGGCACTGCTTGCTGGGTGTGTGTGCTGTCCCTTTTGTCAGATGAAGAGCAGAAAAAAATTAACATAGAGAAGATGGGGAAATGAGGGAAGAGTCAACAAGAGCATGAACCATATCACACTGGGAGAGAAATGACAAAAGATGGCTTGCTTGATACACAACCATCAATGTTAGTCTTTTAGTAACAATGGGGTGCTGGTGAGAAAAAGGTGTCTCAGGCTTTCAGAAAGAAATGCGTGTGTACAGCCTTGGGGATCATTTGTATCCCTTCCTGTTAATGATTCCCACTGGGGTTTTCAACATGGGTAGGTATCTATATTTGAGCCAGTCAGCTCACCTGTTCTCTTTACCTGATCCCAGAAACATTGCCTGGCTCTCCTGTGCCTTGTCTGCGGAACAGCAGTGTGAGCCCTGGCTAAGACCTCCTCTTCATGCTATCCTGCTGCTGCCTCACAGTGCAGTGGAAGACCGTTCCTACAAGACCAGAGGCAGATGCTGTGCTTTGGTGCATCAGCCACTCAGATGCCCAAGCCCTAAGTCTTTCCTCTGCATTACAACCTCTTGCTCAGTTGGTTTCTAAGGGCCTCTCCCCGCTTCTTGGACCTGGAGAGTTTTGTACGCAGCAAGGTACGTAGAAGCTCTGTGTTGCAGCCAAGTATGTGATTCTCTGTGCTAACTACGTCTGCTGTAACAGAGACCTTGGTAATGCCAGTATTTATGTTAGAACACAGACTGAATCACACATGTTAAGTCATTTCCCATGTTTTTACTTTTCTGAAATATGGTTTATGTTTGCTATCTAGCAGGTAAGTTGCATTTTGTCCTTCATGTAAATAGCTTTTTTGTATATAAAATACGTAAGTCTCAGTCATAATGGGAAAGGAGAAAAGAAAGGAGAGGTGTAGAAAGGAGGATTGGACACAAGTTAAAATCTTCTGCTTAACCTTATTTCTTCTACTGAAAAAAAAATATCAGTGCATTCTTTTCTCTGGAACTGTGCCATTTGCTTCTTTATTCCTGGAGAGGCACTGTGTTAAGGCCATTATGAAACATTATAGGTGGTTATGGTAAGGAAACAACATAACTGTAGCTTCAAAAGAGCCTCTTTCAACTGCTAGGTTGATGCTGAATTGAAGTGCCTTCAAAATGGAAGTATTTTTTTTCTTACCTTCATAACTGTCCTTTTCTTTTCATTACCACATAAAACAGAGAAAAGAAAGTAAGATTCTCATTTTTATTTTAAACCTTGTTTTTGTGGTTGGTAATGCCACTGGGAATGATGACATGCAAAGTAGTCCGTAAGTCAAAACTAGATCTTGAAGTCAGATCTGTGGTTCTAGACTGACTATCTCGGCACTGGCTGGTCTCCTTGGACCTCAGCTTCTCTGCAAACACAGACCCTGAATTCTTTTCCAAAACTAATCCAGATCTAGCTCTGAGCACTTCAACGTGCCTCACATCACAATTTTCCTGTTCAACATGTTGACATGTACTTCAAACTGCAGAAGGTGTATCAGGCTCCACTCTCCTTCCAAAATATGCCTGAAATAGACACTTTTAAGACAACTGGTATTATATTATAAGGGGAAATTCTTCACTGCTTGCAGCAAGGGTCATAGCAAGTGATCTGAGAGGCTATCTCCCATATTTTATTTCTCGTGGGGGAGAGTACTGTATAGGTACAGCATATCTGCAGCTACCACTGCAGACAGAATTCTAGACAGAATTGAGGGCACACTGCATTGTAAAGATTCCTGACTATTAGCATCTCTGACTTATATTGTCCCTAGCAAATGTTGACTTATTGGTGTGTTCCTACATATGTGCCTGCGTAATAGCTACAGGTGTCTGACTGTGCTGTGAGTCAGACAGCGAGAGCTAGCAAACACTGAGCTGGTGCCACTGGCCCTCTGGCAGTAAAAGGAGAAATTAAGGGAAATTAACATACTGAAAAGGAGAGCAAGGCTGTATGTGTATGAACCTTCAAAAGAAAAGCTTTGAGGGATATCTCTTGATTTCAGTTAGCAATAGTGAACTGTGGTAATAAGCTAAGGTGTCAAAGGAGGAACTGAAAAAAGCCTGTAAAGGTGAAGGAAGTAAAAATCAAACTGCATTTAAAAAAAAAATCTGAAAGGGTGTAGTCAACTGAGAGACTTACCAGAACTATATACACTCCTGTATTAGAATCAGTAACTACTTTTAAGAAGCGGCTAGTTTGATACCCACACTGAAACATGCTAGGTGTGATCCCAAGAGCCCTACACCAGGCTGGCTTTTCCTCCAGAAAGCAGGAAAATCAGTTTAAATTATAATTAAAAATAACTCTGTAAGAAATCGAAAAGAAAATAAGATAGAGAAAAATTGGCAAGTCTCTTAAAAAGATATTTGTGTCCTGTATTTTTATATAAATTGATGCTGCTTCAAATTTCACATTAGTGAAAAATTTGTCTCCATGGTCCTGACATTTGTCTTTTAAGCTTGAAAAATTGAGGGCTTAATCTGAAAAAAAATGAGTAGAAGGAGAATGGAAGCTCACCATGACTTTTGGAGCATGACTGTGCCATAATGCTCACTTTGAAATCACTGAGTCTGTATTACAGCAGTGAATCTGACCCACAGACTCATCCCCTTCCTGAGAAGCTTGTTCTGTCTCTCACTTCTCCCAGGCAAGAGAAAATCTACAAATAGCGCTGAGCTGACAGGTCTAGCGGTAGTGCCAGAGACAGGACAGAATCCAGCTCATTCCTCCGTGCTTGCTGTTTCATTAGTAAAGATAAGATTTACAAAAACATGTAGAATAGATAAACTGAGTAAGAATCCCTTCTATAAACTCAGATTTCTAACTTGCTTTTTAAGGTGTTCCCAGCAAACTCTGTTTCCAAAGAGTTCAGAGGAGATGCTGTCAAAACATCCCATGGTTATTTTATTGCTCAGGCAGCATTGAGAAGGTAAGGCCAGTGTTTTCCACAGCACTGTCATGAGCAAAGAGAAATTACAGCATCATAGCCGAGTGTCTCAATAAGGCTGATCTAAGAGAGTATAGAAACTGACTTGCAGCTCATATTTGTATCAAGATAGAAAATAGCCTTTTATTTATACTTAACATGTGTAAGGCCCAGTTCTGGAATCCATACTCAGAAATACCTGGGCAGTGAAAGAGGTCACCTTGTTGCAGACTTCTGTATTTTGACCTGCTCCTAAGTCTGAGCAAAGCTGCATCATTGCCAGGGGTTTGGTTTTCTCGTTTGAATGCTCTGAAACAATTCGAGGCTTTTGGCCAGTGTCATGCTAAATTAGGTCAGAGATTGAATCAGAACTCTGGATCATGACTATGCATACCTAAAAGCTGAACCCAAATATGAACTTGCCATCCAGGGACCAACACTAGGACAGTTTAATTAATCTAATGTCACGAAGTGAACTTCATGGTGCAACACTTCAAGACCATTTCTTAATTGGCATTTCATTCAATGGCATTCATTGACATGCAATCAATACATTTGATGGCATAGCAAATGCTCTATGGCCTTACATCCAGGTTAGAAATATCTCGGGAGCCAACAGCTCTCATCTAACATGACTCAGAAATGTGAGCAGTTCTTTGCACATCAGGTATCATCTCTTCATGTACATCAGTGCACAAGCTATGCTGTCACTGCCACACTTCTAGGTTTTATTTGCTGCTATAGTCTTACTCTTCCCTAAAAGGAGAAAAGTTTTGTCGTTTCTAAATGACTAAAACAATCATTTGAATTTCATTCTCTTTCAGATTCAGCACCTCCACTTGATCCTTTAAAGCACAGACACTGAAGCAGTGTTTAATCTAAATGCCATTTCTAAGCAAACACCCACAGAGTTATTAGGCATTTGCTCAACACAGTACATCCAACTTACATTAAAAGGACCAAGCTGAGACCCATCTGGTTTTTAAACATTATTTGGCTCAGTCCCCAAAATCAAGAGCAATAAAAAAAAATTTTAAAAATAGTGGCCTGTGATTGTCTGTTAGGAGATTTTACAAGATAATGATAATTTATGTTTCTAGCAATACATGGCATGACCCAAAACTGTTCTGAACATTACTGCCTCACTAGGAGAATGTGTTTTTACAAGCACTTTGAAGTACAGTTAGTAGTAATGTGGAGAGGATTATGTTGGCTTCAGCAGAATCAGGTTTGCCCTCCTAAGGGAAGGGAATGTTCTGCTCAAAACTTCATCTGGGTAGACTTGGGAAATGATGTAGCTTTTGGGGATGACCTTACACACAAGCTGAATAAAACTTTAAAAATGATCGGTGTTTTTAAAGCAAAGAACTTGAACAGCTTCAAAATTAAAACAGCCTTGTGACATGTTCATGTTATCCAAAATTGTTTTGAAAATATTTGTGTGACCGTGGTCCATTTTTTACATCATTAGCTGGGGTTTTATTTTTAAAATGGTCATTGTTAGCTTTCATTTTGAAGCAGAAGTACAAAAGCTTTTATCGAAAGTATTTTTACAAAAGCACCCAAATACCCCAACCCTGTTTAAAGCTTTACATTTTGTTTTTCACCTAGAAAACAAGAAACTCTACTGAACAGTCCTGAAGAAAATGCTTGAGGAATAGCTGTGTTTAGATGAAAAAAGTAGAGCTGAATTCAAGTAATTTAGTACTCATTTATTTGTTAAGGAAAACAAAACTGCACTACCACAAATCAGTACTTTTTCCTTGTACAAGGAAATGCTATTCCCTTTGGAATTGATGATGATTTTGCTTTTACTGCAGCAAATTCAGTATTTCAGCTATATTCTTCATAGAGGTGACAGCCCTGTGACAGCGATGAGCAACAACTTTTCAGAAGCAAAAGAAAGGTCTGATAATTCAAACTAAATAATATATATTTTTAAATTTCTTTCCATTTTAGATGAACCTTCCATAGGACAGATCAGCCCATGTAACTGAAATGTGTCCAATTTATAAGACATCAAAAGTAAGAAGACATTGTAATCACAGACCATGCAACCAGTTCTACCTAAAGTATCAATATACACGAACACATACAATTGGCGCTTATCCCTCAGAGAAGGTCTTCCCTGAGCAATCGCAGCACCCAGCTCTAACAGCTTACTCAGTAAGCTCAAGTGTGGATTTCTAAGCCAGTTGATCTAAGGCCAAGGGACCAGCAGCTACTGAATCATTTACTGCAAGAGATGTGATTCAGTGTGTACTTTCAGCTGAAAGGACAGAGACATTTTTCCATTTGATGGAGTTGACCCCCACCCCAAGATATTGACACTCAATCACTGCTGTGACTTCCAAATCAAATTTCTGTCCCTCTGTGTCCTCAGTGTAAACACAGGATGATCCATTTGTTCTCATTGACACACAGCCACCAATGCAGGTTCAGTGTCTCACAGTCTTTGTGTTTGCTTGTATCAAGTGTGCTTGTACTTCAGTCTTAGTACTTAATTTATAGCAACATTGTCCCACCTGCTTATGAAATTAATGAACCAGAGATGGGGGGAAGTGTACTTTAACTCTTCCTTAAGTTGGATAGTCTGCTGTCCACCTTGTATTGTTCTGTGCTGTGAACCTTCACATTCCCGAGCAGGTAATTTTTGGTCTTTTCTGGACTTGGATATTTGTTCTTGTCGGGTACCTGCCATTAGTTATTTTCTCTCAAAGGAATAATGAAGATGTAATTTTGGATGTTTTGCCTTAAAAAAGTAACTTAAAAATCCACAGAACTCTTTCAAAAGGTGCCATAAAGATTAAAACTAACAATCTCCAACTGTCAGCTTTTAATTATATAGAATTATATAATTCTAGAAAAAAATAAAAAACCCTCTACCAATAATGTTCAACAGATTGTCTGCTGAGGATTTCAGCAATCCTAGACCATGAAAATGAACCTTCGTTTCCTTATTAATCAACAAAATCTTGCTGACATCAATGAGCAGGTCAAATTCATCACTCAGTTGGAATCACACTATTGGCTTTTTGTGCCCTGTCACTGCATTTCTCTGCGTGGCCTGTTCCTTGAGACAATTTACTCTTACTTGTCCTTTCAAATCACTGTTCCTGTTTCACACCACTGTCAGACAGGTTAACATAGCAAACACATTTCCATTTGGGTGCTATAAAGCTTTTCACTCAAAGATTAAAATGTACTCTCAGAATATTCATTAATTAAATCTGAAAGCACCCAGATGAAATCAGTGAGTAGCACATAGAGATCATTTCACTCTGGACATCTGTTTAATTAATTATAGCAATACTATGTAATGCTTTAAGATAGACAGTAAAGAAATGGTGAGCTCACCTGAAGCCACATGAGAATTGCATTGCAAATACCACATTTATTAAACGAACACCAGTCTCAACAGCTAGATTACACAGCAGCCAGTGAGGCTGTTTTCCTATCAGGTACTGTGTGCAACTGCAGTTGTAAACACCATGTGTAAAGTTTGGTTCCCTCATTTAGCACTCAGATGAAGACAAACTATCTGTGTTTCCAATAAGCCAAGTACTTGCAGGCTGCTCTCCATACTCTTCACAGAGAGGTTTGTAGGAGTTGCTCTTGTAGTGACTCCTCACTGCAATACCAGTTAGACCTTTTCTTGTGGTTTTAAACTGAAAAACTAGAAGAAAATTAGAAAATTTAGAAGCAATAGCTATCGAGGATCTAGTAAATAGCATGCTTCTGAGTATTCTTGCTTCTAACGAGTATTGTTTTCGTTACAAAAAGAGAAGGATGTATCAGGAATTTTAAGGATTTATATAATAGGTATTAAACTGACATTTCTGTCAGCAGTAAATTAAAATGTTCTGCTGCTTTTTGTAACTGCCAGTTTGTCATACTTTACACAGGAACATCAGAAAGGCCATACTTGCTCAGAGTAGATGTCCATCTGGCTCAGCATCCTGTCCCTGGGCATTGGCCAAGAAAGGATGCCTAGGGGTGAGTACCAATAGTGATTCTTCCTCAGAACACATCTCCAGCCTTCAGTTAGCAGTGACTTGGGAACTTCCAGCCTTACTGTCTCAGTGCATTTTCCAAGACCAACAGAGTCCTATTTAGTACTCAAGGGGAAGAAAAAGGTATTTGGCATGAGTGGCTTTGTAGATCCTAAGCTGTGTCTGTTCTTAGTGATGCCTGTGGAGACCTCAAAGGTGGAAAGCTGTTTGGGTTCCCCAGCTAGTCTGTGTAACTCAAGGACAGCAGTAGTTCCCAGCCATTCTCCATCTTGTCAATTCCCACAGTTTACATGCTGCCCCTCTGTTCAGATACAGGATACACTGGAAATTTTCTCCCATTCTTCCCTCACCACCTCTTGGCTCTACTCTGTTTCTTGTTATCTCATCAGGCACAAAAGGACCAATTGTCCTTTGCTGCACACACTTCCAGGCTGGCCATAATGTGTGACAAGGGAGCACAAGGCCAGCTGCCCTCACTGTATTTGCAGCAAGGACAGGAACAGCTCCCACAGGAGCCTCTGGACAGGACTTCTGATCTCCCCAAGGCTGGAAGACTGAAGCTGGGAATCTCAACTGCCTGTGAAATTAGTCCAGGGAAAAGTATCCGTATGTTTCTAAGTAGACCTCCCAGTACAGAGTTTTCCTGTAAAGCCCTTGACTGTGTAAGGTCTGTGCAGGAGGTCTGAGCCAGCTTGATCCAGGTCACTATATCCAGCAAGATTAGAGACAATCAAAACCTTCTAGGGCAGGTGAGAAAAGCAAATGCCCAATCAAATATGAAGTAACTCACCTGGAAGGCATATCCTGTTGTGTATTTTAAAGCTAACAGCCAGTTTTCTGTTTCCATAGAAACACTGAGGTGTCTTAACAACAATTTGCTGTACAGTCGACAGACTGGTGAAGCTCTGAATGCAGACTCCTAAACAAATTAAGACTTGCAGGTGCAATGTTGTTTGACTTTTTAAAGTGAAACTGAAAAGCTGGTACAGCTTACAGATAGAGCAAAGGAACATTTAACTGCAGTGGGAGAATGCATTCAGCAGAAAAATTCTCAGCTGTGGTTTTAATAGGTTGTTAGGATGGGAATAATTTATTACAGATCTTTCCTTATTAGTGTCTTGTCACGGGCATAATTAAAAGGGTGTAATACATATCAGTTGGAGCCCTAGAACAATCTGCTATGTGGCTCGTGTTTGATCCAAATTACTACAATACTCTCTGTTGTGTCAGCAGGACATGGGCACATAGACAGTTTGAAAACGAAGTTGCCACTCCAAGGAGGGACTTAGAGATGTATGTGTGCAAAAGCAATGTGTAGGCAGTTCCTGTGTTGAATCTCACCTGTTTACAGAGCTGACACAAGTGAGTACACCCATGAAGGATATGGATCCTACGGACAGACATCTGCAAAGAACTGGACCGAGATCCTCTAGCCTCTTCGTATCAGTTGCTGAACAGATGGTGAGCCATTATCATTGTTATTTCATATTCCAGTCTCATGGAGAAGGGCTGTGAGCTGGCAATTTCTTTTTCTCAGCTTGGGACAAAAAGATCTTGAAAAGTCACAACATTATTATTATTATTATTATTCTGTTAATCTCTAGGGACCTACTAGGATTGGGGATCCTTGTACTAAGCACATACACAGGATAGAGGCTAGTAAGATTTCCTTGTCACAAACAGTTTAAGACTTAATTTTGATATAAACCTGTGAGCTATACCTAAAAGATGCTGACTTCCTTTGTGCCAGTTCCAACGCCCCATTTTGCTGAAAGGGGCATAGTTTGGGTGGGATGAGGTGGATAGAAATTTACTATTCCTGCTCCCAGCCTCTTCTAGTAATAACTGTTCATCATACATTTCTAATTTCTGTAGTGACCTGCTGAAAGTGATTTACCTGTACTCATTTTATGTCATGCTGGAACAGAGTATGTGTGTGCATGCAGCTAATTACTGTGTTTGTTGCAGCGCAATGACGATCTCTGGTTCAGGCACAATAATGTTTTAAGACACTTTAGGGTGATACCAGGCATTCATCTGATGATACCATTCATGTTAGATGAAGTACAAAAGGCAATAAAAAATCTTGGTGAACTATTTATAGAGCCAAAGCTGATCTGAGAAGCTAAAACCACAAGCATTGTCTCTGTTAGACAGTAAGGTAACAGAAGCTGCAATAAATCATTCTTATATAATGAAGCAATTATGTTTTCTCAGTCTCGCAAGTTTTAGAAAACACAGCTTTCTCAGGCTTTCCACAGATAACACTTTGAGGCTTTTCAAGGAAATATGATAAATAAGCAGTCGCTATTGCAAGCATGTGTTTGATCACCACTTTTTTTCCTGCAGAAATATCTTATGTTTTATATCTCTGCTGATAAACTCTCATATCTGAAATAGGTCAAGTAGCTGTCACAGAGGGAAGTCGCAAGTGACTGAGGGAAGATCCCTGATAGAGTCAGAAACAACAACAAAAGCCATTGTATCTATGGGGAAGCAAGAAACCTTGGTTAACTTTCAGAGATAGAAAAAGAACTAAGTAATGAAGATGCCACAGAGTTTCTCCAAACCATTTTTTATCCTAAACCTCCTGAAATATTAAATTACAAGAGCTGCAGTATCAGGCTCCCCAGACAAAACTGTACCATACATGCAAATTAAAAATAAATTATAAATGGCTCTGTACAGGAAAAATGTAATTTTTCCCATCAAAGCACTGAATGGACTGAGGGGAACATGTCTCTTACTGCTTACAGAGACACTTAAGAGGAGAAGGCTACCATTTGTCTTGCTAAAGCAATAACAAGTAACATTTGTAGCCAAATTATGCATTACTTTTTGCAAAGCAAGAAAGGACTCTTTAAACCAGTTAACATGGAAAAATAAAGATGATCCTTAAATCCACATTCCAGGTACAAATGAGCATTACATGGAGGGTTTTGAGATCCAGACATGAAATTGCACATGTTGAAATTTGGCACCTCGAGCCCACCCCCGTGATAACAGCAGTGGTCCACAGGACTCAGCCCACTCTCAGAATGCACTGGGCCTTCAAACCCAGGAAATGCCAGGAGCATGTGCAGAGTGCCTCAGCACTGCAAGCATCAGCACCCATTTAGGTATGCCAGTGTGTACTTCTGAGAGCACATTCTCCTGATCTTAATGCATTCAGGGGGAGGAGAAGGTGCTCAGAGTATTATGTCAGTAGTGCTCAGCTGGGTCCAAAGCTCAAAATCCTCTGGGACCAAATTCAGAGGTATGTCAAGCACATGCAGTTCCCCTCCACGTTCTCTAGAAACTGCAGGAGTCTGCTGGCTGGCCAGCATTTGGTTCTCATAACAGCGGTTATTCACAAGTGTCTGGGAGAAATACAACCCCTATCTGTTTGTCATTGTTCCAGGCAGACGAAAGGACAAAAATACTGAATCCAAATGAAATTGCTGGCAGAATTTCCTAATATAAAGTGCAGCCTGCTACCTGTGCAAAATACCTGTATCATAGTTTTGTTCTTGAGGGATAATATTTCTGAGCTCTTTAGTGACCACAGATAGGAAGGACCCCTTCTGAACATATTTTGAATGGTAATAACTATAGTAACTATAATAACTACCAGTAAAGATGCTCAAACACCTATCTGAACTCCTGCTATAGAAATGACTCAGGGGTAAGAGGGATGATTCAGAAGGTGAAATATTACTTCATGTAGCATGTAGGTGTTCTTCTAAGGTTTCCATCCAAGGATCAACCTTGTTTAGTTTATGAGATCTGACAAGATCACAGCCCTAGCTAGTAGGTTGTAATACAAAGCACTATACTAATTCATGGATGTAAAATCTGCCACCTCAAATAAAATACACTGCTAATGTTCAGATTTATTATTGAACCCTCAGCCTTTTCAGTGGGTAAAATTTAAATAGGCAAAGGGAGAATAAATCCAAGTTACATATTGAAAATGCTGCTGGAAATAGCCTAGGAAGAATAATGTTAGTAAATAACAATGTTAGTACTACGTGCAAGTCTTTTAAATGAGACACATATATCACACCTAGTCTCAAAGCACCTCTTAAACATTAGTAACCTCAATAACCAGCATTCCTGTGATATAGAAGTGTGGCAACTGTTTTTCTGTTTTATAGAGCTACGTCAGACTTCCAAGGAAAATATCATAGTTTCTGAGAGCAACAGACTCCAGCCATATGCCTATTACAGTGTCATCTTGCAGTATAACCTCATCGGCCATGGTTGTTCTCTGTCTTTGAACATGTCCCTGAAATAAGTAATGTTATCTATGGTAGCTCTTGACAGGATGAGAAGTCTGGCAGGTTTGCTGCTTTTGCCAAAGAGCTTGCTGTGGAGCCGCTGCATTACTTCTTTCAGACAGTAGAACTTGGCCATCATTGTATTAGAGAATATCCATGCACAAGTAGCCTCTTAATCTTACAAAAAAACAAAAGGGCTGTCATCAGGTACAAGAGCGTAATGTCATGATTAGGACTGTGCAAATAAGGCACTTACGGAGATGGTTATAAAAGAACATCATTAAAGACCTGTACAAGCAGCTAGGTTTTTTTCAGCAGGGAAGGTGCTTGGAGTCAGATGAGCCCAATTCCTGGTTGAGGTGTTTGAGTAGGGTCCTAGTTGAGAGGGAAGGGAGAGAACATGTGAATGGCACTTCAGGAGGTAGTTTCTCATCAGATGTTGATTTAACAGCTGCCAGTTACAGAAGGGGGTGTTTTTCTTCCCCTAAGCCCTATGTGGTCCTGTGGCTTCCTGTATACCAGCTCTGGCATTTATCTGGCTACAGGGAAATTAAATTCAGGTAGCAAAGCTGGCAAAGATCCTAGGTCCACAGAAGGGGAGGAAGAGATTTTTTACTGAATCAGCTTTGGCATCTGGTTCACAGTGGCAACAGGTAAGTGCTGGATCAGGGCTGGGGAAATAATGTGCAGCTCTAAGTTGTGGCCAGTTGTGAGACAGACTAACTCTCCTCAGGACTTTTTAAAAATTATTTTGCATTTGGATTTTTAAAGATGTCTTTCTCTGATCAAAATTACTTTATTTGATTCAAATTTGCAAACACTGCTGTAATAGAAGTGATTATCAGGTCCTGCGAATAACTACTGCCTTACCTGTTAAAGTCTTTTACTTCCCCTAGCAACCCTCTGGTTAAAGAGAGCTGTGCTGGAAATATGCTCTGGAAATTCATTTTCAGGAGACTAAAGTCTTTGATGGAAGCCTACAGCTCTTAAATGAATGTCCTTTTGTTATGCTGAGATAGCCTACAGAAATGCTAGCAGAAAGTCTTAAACTACTGCTGTGTTTGTAGAATAGGAACAATTTAATTGCAATAATAACAAGGTAATCCTCAAATAATAAATCATCTCTGCAGCAAGCTATGCTTTAAGTGTAGATCAGTGTTGCAATGACACCTACAAACAATTATTTATTACAGGAGAAGTCAGTTAGCATGGGCTATGGAGCTCAGTGACCCAGCTGCTGGAACATGCTGGGAATAGTTTTCTTGTTATATACCCTACCCTGACCTTTTCCTGGGGGTGGGGGAGAAACGGTGCTGTGGAAACTGAAGTTATTTGTATGTGATTACCACAAGCAAAATGGCCTTTTCTGAATGAGCTGGGTAACTGTTGGGAAAGGGGAGGGCTTAGTTAAATAACTATTATGTGTGACTGGGAATGGGATTCAGGTTATCTTGCTGATAGATGGCCAGTTTGAAGCAGCAGTCACTGCAGCTCTTTGTCTTCTGAGACCTGTGGGGTGGATTTCCAAAGTGAGTCTGACCCTCTTGCCTCAGCATAATGACAAGCTGGGAAAACAAAAAGGAACCTTCACAGCAAATAAGTATGGAAATATTCTCCTGCCTCATAGGAGCTCTGTGAGCAAATGGAACAAACCATTTTTTTACCTTTTTGTTTTTTAATAGTTGGATCTGTAACTCAAATAAAAAATACAAACTGCACTTAAATGCAATTCTATTATTAACTTCTGGAAGATATAAATTAAGACTGTGTAAATCAGGAAAGATTTTATATGTAGTTTGCTATAGTTATACAGTTAGTTTCTTATAAGGCAAATCTTGCCTTCTACTTAAGCCTACTATTTTCCTAGTCTCTATTATGGAAAATAGTTCTGATATGAATTACTTCATTAATAAGCTGACTGCTCAGTTTCAAATGACTGATTGAACTGGCAAATCTTGCTTTCTTTTCAACAAATTGAATAAGTAGTCCTCTTGAGGAAAATCATGGAGGGAGTAAAGAATGGGAGCTTTTTGTGTGTGTGTGTGTGACTATTCTTCTAGTATGATTCTTGATCTCCAGGTCATTTCACAGAATCACAGAATGTTAGGAGT
>NW_010203031.1:0-5029 GCF_000695765.1 Mesitornis unicolor
TAACGTTCTGTGATTCTGTGTGATTCTGTATCCCTTCCCATGGCAGACAGGTTGGACTGGATGAGCTTTAAGATTCCTTCTATGACTCTGTGATTCCTTCTATGATTCTATGATACTTAGCTCAGTATAATTTAATTTAAATAGTTGTATATTTGAGTTCTTAATTTCTAATAGATCAAGAGTACAGATGAATTAATAGTAACTGAAATGAAATTGTTACTGTAGACTAAAATTACTTTAATTTTAATCTGAACTGAATTACAATTTGCCAGGGTAGGAGTAAGGAAATACAGAAAATGAAATAAATGGTTGATGTGAAGCATCTTTTACACATAAATCTACTATAATAAAATTAAGACATACATTTCTGCCTCCAGTTTGTACATAATAGTACTGAAATGAGGCCATGCTTCCACTGCTGTTATTGATCTTACTCAGACTTTTAATCTAGAAATATCTTTACATTTTGTGCAAAAAGTGTACACTTGCTCTGCTTAGTTAGGCATATGATAAAGTATTAGGATGAAAACTAGTATTAGGCATATGATAAAGTATTAGGATGAAACTCTCGCTTCACTGCATTCAATAAAACTTATGACTTTTCAGCTTTATGCTCAGAACAATAGTTGATCCCAGATCCTTTGGTGTGGACAGAAGTCAGCAAAGAGACTGAACAACAGTGACTATCATCAGTAACATGTCTCCCTATGAGTTCTTAAACAGAATTAGCATATTAATATGCTGAACCCCACAGAATGAAACACAAACTACACTTCTATGCTACAAGCTGGGAGCCCTAAAAGGATATAGCTGCCCTGATCCAAAGATTCAAAGACAGTATTATCACTGTAGCTGGGATTAAGAAATAAAAAAAAGTAAAATGAACCTTTGCTTACTCAATATGCTTAGGCTGTGCTTTTCTGAACTATTAAGAAGAATTCTGTGGTTTTTCTATATGTTTTATGAAAATTTACACTGAATAATCAAATACTATAGCAGCAGAATTAGATTTCCTAAGATACTACTAAGAAAGACGTAGTGAAAGTATGAATGTGAATGTATTTTCAAAATACCGGTTACCACTAATTGGTGATTCCACTGCTTGTTCAGGGAAAACTTTATAAGCATCTCAACCTGTTGATTAAGAAATCGTCTGGTGGTCAAGATTTAGATGGGTAGAAGAACTGATGTGGAGGGGATGGGAATTAATTGTCTGCTATACAGCCTACCAAATTAAACTCAATTCTGATTATCATCAAGAATAATAATTCACATATTTTATTTAACACTTATTTAAGGTACATGCACTTATTTAAGTATAGAGATTGCTGCTCAGCACCCGTTTGGACTACTCAGTACCAGACTTGATGAAGTTATCCTAAAATGACCACTAAAGAAAAAGGAAAAACCCTGCAAAGTTTGGGATATGCAACTTAATGTTATTGATCAGAACAGGTTTAAAAGTTGTTCCACCTGGTGTTCCTGAAAACCAAGTGTCTGGTTAAATTTGGTAGACTCATCTTCATAGTTTTTCCAGTTACTAGCGTCTTCAGATTCTATATAAGTGGCACAGGACAACTGTAAAGTGTTACTATTGTGTGTGATAGCAAAAAGACATTTCCCATGCCACAGCAACTTTAAGTTGTATGAGTAAAAGAAAGCATTGAAATTGTTCACTTTAAAACAATGCCTCCTTGACAGTTCAACATAAGAAACATTTCTCCCATTAAATGATGATAACACTTCCCCTGACTCTGGCAAGTGAACAAGAACTGGGCTGAGGCAACCGCAGACTTTGTGCACTTGGACTGCTGGAGAATTCAGTTATCTGAGAGGTGGCAAGTCCTCAGATCAACAGTGACACTTACTTCAAAGACAACGACTTGTCAGCTTCAGAAAGGGGCCAGAGAAGGTGAGAAAAAAAACAACAAACCAAACCAAAACAAACCAAAACAAAAGAAAACAAAAAAGCCAACAAACACAAACATGCCGTCATTAAAGGAGATTAAAAGTTTGTATCTGGAGGTTTGCCCCTAATCACCCACCTAGTATCCAATGAAACTGAGATCATATTGACAGTGAGAAGAATGAAGTCTAGAGAGGAGAAAATTAATCTGATATTCAAGAGATCTGCATAAGAAAAGTATCAGAGGGATGCTGCCAGAACCTCTTTTTGTAAAGCCTAAGATCCATATGGTGAAAAAAAAACTATGAACTTGATATTCAGTACAATTCATTCAAAAAGAAAGTACTTTATTCTAAAAAAGGTGTTTCATAAAATAACCTTTTTCAATAAAGGTCTTTTTTTCTTCCATGTGTAAGGCCCTTGAAAGAAGAAAACAAAATTATATTCTGCACCTTTTTCCTTTTATCTTTTCCTGACCAGTGAATAATGTGATGAGAATAAGTAAATACTTGGAGCACTTTCTCCTATGCCACCTTTTATTTTTTTCCTGACTTTCCTTTTGTCTACTGCATAATTTAACATCAACTCTTCAATATAGGAAAGTTATGGAAGTTAATATTTTGAGCATGAAAAGGACAAGAAAAAATCTGAGAAGTTAATGCCAGCATAGCTGTCAGTAACTGTGGACTACAGTCTTATCTGAAAATCTAAAAAGGTAAAGTTACTTTGAAACTAAAAATAAAAATTAAGAATAGACTTTATGTATCTTACAACCCAAAACCTGGAAATAATTGTTTTCTAGCTCTACTTTTAAGCCGTTATATTTTGATCAAATTAACTTTGGATGCTTTTTGCCTCCAGACATTTTCTAAGCCATTTGAATTACAAAAAAGGTGGGGTTTTTTCTTCACTCACATTGCTGAATAAGGAGCTGTTTCAGACACAATAAATAAGAATCACTACAGACATATAGCTTATAGACAGCCTTAAATTATTAGCAGCAAAGTCTCATTTTTTATAGTTTGGAAACTAAAACTGTAATCAGAATATTCCACACTGCTGAAAGTCTATTAGATAATTCTGAATATCAGTAATTTTCAGCAATATTCTTAGATTCTGAATACCAGTTTTTTCCATCAATTTCCTTAGAAGAATGTCTGTTTCTCTTCTGAAATAAAAAAGCTATGTCACTTACTGAAAATTTTAAAAGAAAAAATATTTTTTTTCTAACACAACTACTTCACATCAGTGGTTGATATTGGTAATAGGCTGAGTACTTTCCAGCCTGCTCCTTCTTATATGCTCTGAAAATACCATATTAAAAAAAAAAATCCAAACTTTTACAACTGAATTTTTCTCTCTATTCCATATTGCCATTGAGTAAAACTGGCATGTCCCAATAGCTGCAGGTGTAAGTACTCATTGCTTGTATTAGCTTTATTATTATCTGCATTTGCAAATAGCCCTTACATTTTAAGCTTCAATTTCAGTGACCGAAGTGACTATTATTTACAGTCTTTTAGCAGAACTAACTTAGGTCTTACTTTATGGGAAGCATATAAGTAAAAATTATCAGAGGTTTATATGTCTTAAGGAATTTAATATATAGTTAATGCACCCAATGCATTTGATGTCATCTTGCTGCATTTATTAGATTTACTATGAGTTAAGGTAACAGCCTGACAGTAAATATTTATATATACTTATTTAAATGTTCATATAAAGCATATTTATAATAGCCACATCACAAATTAAGGCAGAAAGGGGAATTTCATCAGTCTCAAAAAAAGTTTTGCATGAAGTGATTCCCAGTCTTCTTTTCATCGAAAGAAAAATAGGGTTATCTCTAATTCTTGCCCTGAAATTTCAAGTCAAATAGCTGGCTGCACCGATTTAGCTTTCAATACTGTCAGTGACACATTTACTAACAAACAGTTTTTCAGCACAAAGCTGAGCTTGAATGAATATATTTGCATACAGGCAGGAAATTCTGTCTCTGAAAAAATCCATTCATAGTTGAAAATGTAATATCTGATAACTGTAATTCATGTAATTTACCCAAAGCCAGAAACATTCTGGAAAATATGTCATTCTGTGTTTTGTATCTTATCTTCCTTACTGCCTGTTTCCATTCATGTTTATTACTTTGTCCGTCCTAGAAATTTTCTTCTTCTACATTGACATAGTAATAGCATGGCTGTCATTGTGTTTATCCAGTTAGTTCGGATTACCCACACATCTAAACATACTAAAGTATGTGGGTTCTTAATTAAAAAGGTCAGGAAAGTGAGTATGCAAACCTACCTGAATATATTTAGTATTTAGTTCCTGAGTGGTATTGTAGAGATAGCAACCTGTATTTCAAAGAACCAGCTTTCTGGCTAATGTTTCTAACATTTACCTTTTAGAAGTAATTAGTCTTGAATAAGGATAATTCACTACTAAAATTACTGACTAAGCATGGCAAAATCTGACCTTGTGTAGTTATAGCTTCTGTCCTCTTTATTCATACTGAATACAATTCTTTACTTAGTTTTATTCAAATCAGTAATACTCTGCTTAGAGTATGCATACTGAAGAGTAAATATGAGATGATCTGGACTAAACATCTAGTTTAATTACACATTGATTGATTATTTGGGTGGTACAAATCTCACTTAGTGTATCTCACAAAGAGCACTTGTGTGTACTGGAAAGACCTGAGAAGTTTGAGTTCTTTTTATCAATTTTGAAAACATGTCTTTAGGGTATTTGTATGTTTGCTTTTTGTTTCTTTTAGCATAGTGAAGAAGTTAACATTGTGCTTTAGAATGAAAAGGGGTACTTTTAAAAATGTGGTGAAATTAGCCTTAAAAAAATGGTCTTTTAAAAAGTACCTTGAATTCCTATAGTCATTGACTCTCCCAGTAGTAAAGACAGGAGAAAGGAAATTGTGCGGAATCCTGTTCTTTGACTGGTAGACAGTGATGGTCTGATTTACTGACCTTATTCTTTATCTCAGTTGGAGAGATAATGGAGTGAGTGAAATATATATTATCAGTGTCATCTGCTCTTCCTGTTGTAGGAATAACATTTTTTCAAGTATTACTTGACAAAGTGATAGCATCTAGAGTCTTCCCTACA
>NW_010203031.1:5060-57196 GCF_000695765.1 Mesitornis unicolor
AGTGGCTGATGAAACACGTATATAGTCTCTCCACCCAAGATGGAGACTAATTGAATACTAGTGTCACAAAGTATCCTAAAAAAAAAGACTGAGGTTTTACTGACTTCTAAAAATAGTTACAGTTTCATATTTCCTAGCATCTGGAGTAGGTAAAGATCATCTTTTAAGTAGATATCCTGTCATATCTCTCTCTCTCTCTCTTTCAATTTGTATGTGAACAAAATCTCTCTCATGCACACATACACATGTACATGCAGAGAAGTCTTGGAAAAGAACTGAATTGCTGTATTTAAAGGTCAGAAGCTTGTTGCTTTGTATCCATAGTGTTGCCATGCTGAATTGCAGTACAACCACAAGAAATATTTGAGTGGTTTCAGTTTTTTTCCCCTCCCTGGAAAGTCTGAAATGGTGTTAGAGGGCTATTGGTTTCTTCTTAACCTGGTTTGAATTCTCATGGAAATGTGCTTGTATGCTTTCTCTCTCCACCACCCTTCCCCTGCTTCTCTCTTCTTTCCATGCAAACTGTTTTGGATAAATAAGACTATTCTGAAAGTGTTCTGGAAAAGTGTACTACCAGTTCAACTGGATGGTTTTAGTTACTGATGAAATGGACAAATCTGTGGATTAAAAGACAAGGCTATTTTCTACTGTTCTATTTATTCTGGAAGTGATCTGTGGTGTAAGCTTGCCTAACTAAAAAGAAAAAAAAAAGAAATAAAAAAAATCTTAAATTAAACAGCTTGGATTTATTTCCATATTTCTCCATCTGAAATTTCATATAGACTAGCACTGTAGAAATGTTCTTGGGTGATAGATTGATTTGTCATAAAAACTGGAAAATAATAGGTTCTGAGGGACAGAGAGATTCTTGGAAAAAAAACCCAAAGTTTGTGTTGGTTCAATGAATATTTTTTCTTCTACATAAAATGGAACATTTCTTTTCTGGTGGCCTATAATACAGCCCAAGGAAAAGAAGAGCTGAAGTGACAGACTCATTAGTAGAGATGCTAAAATCCCAACTCAGTAAGTTGCATTTATAGCAGAATGGGACTCTACAGTTCAAATCCTCCATCTGGTTATCTAGAGAGAGAGCACTTCAGTCTCATTATAGGTACTGGGCAGTTTTTCTTCACAGAACTCTTCAGACTGACATGAAATTTTTCTAAAATGAATTATTTCTGTTGGATAAAAACCTTCTTTTCAGACAATGACTCACCTTCTGACTGATAACTTTTATTTGGTAATATAGAATGGTTTTGGTTGTTTTGTTTTTTTTCAGATATTGGTGTCTAAAGTTAAAGAACTAAATGTAGGCAGAACACATAAAAGATACAGATAGATATATCAGAAATTATCTTCCAACAAGCACCACTGAGGTGTATGGGCACCATTCCATGCTCCTGACACAATGTTATATTTACTTTAGTGTGTAATTCTGGCCTTTTTTGTTGAAGTCCACAATACTTCCAGGTTTCAAACACAGCAGTGTGCATTTTGATTGCCCTTGAAAATCAGTCTGTAATTCAATTTACTGAGATGACTTTATTTCCCACCTGATAAAAAACACAATATATTTGGGTATTAGGGCTCTTGTGAGTAGCAGATCTAGTATTTTAGAAATATAATTTTAGAAATATCTAATGTTTTCACTGTAGCCACAGTATCTTCCTTTCTAATCAGACAGCTCTGGGCAGACCTTTACAGACTGCTAGACAAAAAGGTAGTTAAAGATCTGTTTTCTTAGAGTAACTTTTTGATATAGTTGTATTAGAACACTTTCTGTATTCTTTTACATTAAAAGAATTATACATAACCAGGATCGCCTGTCCACAGAAAATCAAAAATATAAAGGTAAAGAATGATCACTACTGCTGACTGAGGATCCAAATTTATTTAATCTCATGGATTTAGTCAGAGACAAAATGACAGGTAAATGCATTTATAAGCACCACAAGTTCCACCAGGTCTGGAAAACCAGCCAGTTAGTATACAGTTACAACAGTCTAAACTCCCCAGAAATTAAGTATTGTAGGCCTGGGCAGGAACAGTGATTGTTATGTATACTGGTATAACAGTTTTGCTAAAGCATCACTCAGAATATGTCCTATTTAAAAATGTGACCAATAGTATCGATGCAAAAAATATACTAACAAAATTGAGAGAATGGTGGAAAAGTAACAGGCCTGCAAAGACGTAGAGGTAGAAATAATAAGGGAGACATTTATTCGACACAAAATGACCAAATGCAATGTGATAGGTATACAATATAAGCATCCAGATCAGGATGCAAACCTAATTTAGATAAATAGATTACTGTTTAAAAAGGAATTAAAAAATATGCAAACATTCTGTTATTAAAGTGTTAGAGTTCTAAGAGTGTTTTGCCAGTGCCTTGCCACTGGAATGCCTCCATTAACACTTTGTAATAATGCTGTTGTGGTTTAACCCCAAACAGCAACTAACCACCATGCAGCCACTTGATCATCTTCTCTCCCCGCAGTGGGACGGCGGAGAATCAGAGGAAAAAGGTAAGAAATCTCATGGACTGAGAGAAGAACAGTTTAATGATTTAAATAAAATAAAATATAATAACGACGACAACAACAACAACAACTTTAAATTGCAATTATAATGAAGACAATAAAAAAGTGAGAGAAAAACAAAACCAAGAAAAACAAGTGATGTAACTGCTCACTACCTGCTAACTGACACCAGCCAGTCCCCGAGCAGTGATCGAGTCTCCTGGATAACTGCTCCCAGTTTACATTCTGAGTATGACATCTTATGGCATGAAATATCTCTTTGGCCAGTTTGGGTCAACTGTCCTGGTTGTGTTTCCTTCCAGCTTCTTCCAGCTTCTGGGAGGACAGGGCCTGTATGAGAAACTAAAAAATGTTCTGAGCTTAATGTAAACATTGCTTGACAACAACAAAAACATAGGTGTATTATCACATTATTCCCAGCAAAAATCCAAAGCATAGTCTCATGCTAGCTACTATGAAGAAAATTAACTCTAACTCAGGTAAAACCAGCACAATTTACCAAACTGGTAACACTGGTCACACTTAATTTGACTCTTTTAAAAGGAAACTCGAAACTTATAATGGGAAATAGCTCATTCCTCTTTTTCACCTTTCTTCCTTGAAAATCTTGAGATAACATTTATAAGCCAGACATATTATTAGAAACTTAAATGATTGAGCAGATGTTAACCTGAATTTTATTGGATTTGATTTTGGTGAAGAATACTGATACCTTTTACTCTCTACTTTATAGTGTAATCATAAAGCTTTAGATATGAATTTTTTCCAGTAAATGCCTAACATTGTCCTTAAGGAATTCTACAAATTTGTTCTCATGTCTGATAAAAAAATTTTACTCATATATGATTTATGTTTTCACTACATATTATGGAATATAGGTCAATATATGTTATAAAGTTGGAGACTGTATTTTTCAAATGTAACTGTGCATCACTTATCTGATGCAAAGTGTTAGAGCTAAGTGTTCTTCCCGGATTAGTACAATCCTGAAGTGCTTTTACCTAAGTGTAAGGTATTATAAATTTTATGTCTTACACCACTACATTATATAATTTTCTGTGGTACCATCACTTCACAATTGCAGATTTCCTCACCACAAGATAAATCAAAGGTATTTTTAAATTAAAGACATAGAGACAAAAAAAATGTAGAAAACTAGGGCAAAAAGTGTCAGTTCCTGAAGGTAAGACTCTGAACAGACAAATTAGTTTTGAAGTTCACAATATAAAATAAAAAATTGTCATTTAATACTCTGTCACTGACTTGACAACTTCATAAAAAATAGACATAACAAAGACGCACAAGATCTGAGCTACTTTGTGAGAAAATAAAATAGTTGCATTTCTAAGTGACTCTCAGCAAAAGTGTCTCTCTAATGCAGTGAAGTACAGTATTTTGGTTTGTATTTCTCAGATGAGTATGTCTATTTGGACTTTGACATAAATTGATAGAGATGACACTCTTCTGACAGAGTTAAAGTGCAACTTGCTGTTGGCTTTTCATTTAACAGAGAGTATCACAGAGAACTGTGGGAGATGGCAATAGGTTTTGTTATTTTTAGCTGGAAACAGTAATGTTATTGTCCAACGCCATCACTTGCTCTTTGAAGCTATGTTCTGTAATGTTATATGTATGATAGGACTAATGAAAGAGACAAAGTGGTATATATAAACTGGAAGAATTTAATAAAGTAGTTTACACCAGATGGTGTACTAAACTGTTTTAGTATAACTCATGTATTTGCTGGAGTTAACCAATAGGAAATTAAAAGTCCACTTTGGTGGAGAGATGAATATCTGTAAATGACATATGAGAATAGAAACTATAGGTATCTTGGCAACAGTACTTGTAATTCTGAGTAGCAGTATCACTTTCAGTAACCTTTTTCTCAGTTAAAACAAAAGGGAAAAAAATTGCAAGTAAATTTTCTTTGATATGCAGAAAAATCCATAATGGATTTTAGGAGGGGCCAAATCCAGCAGCCAAATGGAAGCGAGGCTGCTGCAGCTTCATATTTCAATCTGAAACATAATTTATAAGACACCATTGTCATCAAAAGTTTAGAGGTCTCTCAGATCTTCTGGATCCAGACTGTAGACCACAGCTCTGCATTTGTGTGGACAAACAGAGTAGATGCTGCATATTTTACATAGTATTTTTGGATACTTCTGGAAACTCAGGTTCTCTCCTCACTGGCCACTAGTATCCAGAAAGATTACTAACGATCAATAAGAAGAGAATCTGAGTTTTCTACTGATGCTTCTATGCTGATAAGCAACTGTTGAAAAGAAATAGAGAAGGATTATGTTTATTCATATGTTAATGTCCACCTTTATTCTTATGTTAATGTCCACTGTTCTGGTGGGTTTATAAAAAAAAGTTTTTTGTTTGTTTCTTTTTTTAAATTAAGCAAAATACAAGCTCAAATAATCTTTTTGCCATTTTAACAAGTTCAGTCTTGATTTATTGAAGTGTTGTCCTTTGCTTAAGATTACAGTGCAATAAACGTGAGCATAAATAAACTGCTAGTTTACTCTTGAATAAGATTCTTCAAAGATTCTGCATTCTTTTCTCTACTTTTCTCATACTTTTCTCTACTTTTTCCAAGACAAACATGGAATTACCACAACATTTTTTCAATCAATTATTAGTACCTTTGTTTCACCTATTTACCTTTTAACTTGCTATATGACTGAAGTATTAGATCAATGCAATGAAACAAAGTTGAATTTGTTATTTAACTGGCTATCATGTTCATGCACAATCTGCTTTGGGTTTTTTTTTCCTCCTTTAAGTGTACTAGTACGTCCTCTTAGCATATTTTTGTTCTTGTCGACTCTTAAAACTCTTATCAAACTCACTTTGTATGGTCCCTTCAAAATTTAAGAATCCAAGCACTTAGTTCGAAACACAAAAAGAGTAGGATTGTTAATTTATTATAATTTGTTCAAGCAGGTCTGAATTAATCCAATAGCAGTGTTATTCTTCTCCTGCTTTGCCAACTAAAGAATTCTGTAGTTAACACTTTATCTTATACCACAAAAAAACCAGAAGTACATTTCATTTACTTCCTCCATTTTCCAAGAGCAAATTGCATTTTCTACCCAATACTTCAAACCTAAATGTTTCTTTTTCTACCATGTCACATCAAATTGTGAGACTTTACCCTATTAAAATGTGACTACTTAAAATTGTACTGCACTTAGTAGAGTCTACCAGTGTTACTGTAATACAATCATAACTAACAGCTCTCTTTGTTTTTAGATGGCTTAACAAATAGTTCAGTACTGCTGGAAATCTGATGGGGATGCTCAGTGCTTTGGTTTAAATTTTGTTGGCGAGGTAAACCATCTTTATTCTAAAACAATTGGAAAAGTGGTAAGAGTGGCTTTTTCTCATCTTTGAGCTTCTATCTGAGGTGTCTTGACCAAACCTGATTTATTTTACAGTATCATAAATAGGAGTGGAACTTGACTTAGGGAAGTCATCTCAGTGCTTCTAAATTGATGATAGTGTATGGGTTGGGTTTTTTCAGCAAGAGATTTCTAGAAGTCTGTTTATAACCATGAAAGGGAAAAGGAGTGAAAAGAGTGATATGTAACCTCAGTGCTAACAGTAGAATTAAAGTTAATGTCCTCTTTCAAAATCACCGTACATTTAGTTAAAAAACAGGAGAGGTTCAGATAACTCATTGTTGCTTGATAACATTATAACTACATAAATACCAGTCTGAAATATATACCTGAAATTCCTTGCAACAATTAATTAGTATCTCAGAAGACTTAAAATTCACAGTAAGTTAAAAACAATTTTATACACTTTAAAAAATGCATAAGTAAATGAAAACATCAAAGGAAGTTAAAAATTTCCAGATCACATATATTCCTACTGAGTCAGTTTTGGTTTAAGATTCTTAAATTATCTAGAGGGTGATGCATTTAGTTTTATTTTGGTCTTTTTTTCTGTTCACATGATGAATTAACTTGTTTAACATGTACTATAAAACTCCACTGTGTATTAATAAACATGCTATATAACTCCACACTTTACTTTGGAGGGGAATTAGAAATATTTAATAAGGAAGATATCTAGATGTGATTAACTTCTTTGAAACATTTGTGTATTTTAAGTAGTGAAAAATGTTAAGTCTCTGTATTGCCTTTGTCTTTCAGAATGTAAAATAGCAGCTCTGACATATTAGCTTGTGGATAGCCTTGACTTCACATGCAAACTGCAGTTTAGAGGTGGTAGTCTTGAAAGCAGTCATCACAGATTTCCAGTTCTACATTCTGATTCAAAGAAGCCTTTCCATAGTTTTCAGTTAAATTATACAGAATGCCTTTTCAAATAAATAGCTTCCTTTTTTTAAGCAGAGTTTATTTCCAGGACCAAGCAAAATATTCATTTCCCTATATTTAAAAAAATAGGCTAGTCTTTTGTGTCATTTAAACCAGAGTGTGAACTTAAATAAGCCCTGAACCTGGCAGAGTAAACAAATCTGAAAATAAAACCCTATTTCTCCAACATTTCTAAAGACTGTGCTAAATCAGTTTTCAAAGACCAAGCCAATGCAGATCACAATGAGCTGCACACTGTAATGAATGGCTTTTCTATTCCTGGCACTTTCCTTATTGAGTGGTTTTGCTCAGGAGGCAAATGCATTAGGTACTGACATAAAAATGTTTTCTTATGATACTGTCATGGTGTCGCTATGGAGACAGTCAGAAGCAGCTTTGTCTTCTTCATACATTTTGAAAGACTGCAAGAGAAAAGAAAATGCCATTAGACAATATGCATAAATATGAATTTTTATGCCTTTTTATCATATCATACTATATCATAAAACAAAGCATCTTATGCTTTTGAATCAAATACTAAAAAGAAATAGCATAGCCAATTAACTGAACAGAGAGGTCAGATTAGAAAAATACTTCTGCTATGTAGTTTTAGACTTTTGACTGAAAGAACTGGAAGATAATAATAAAAAGACAATAAAAGCCCAAACTTTACTTGGATCATAGAGGTGATTGGCAAAATTCTCTGAGTAGTGTTAATTTAATGACACTCTGCACACAGGATTCAGGTTACAGGAAGATAAAGGGGTCTAGTAATAATATGCAATTTGTACATCTATGAATGTTCATAGAAAAAAATTATATTAAAAGGCCATAATTCGTTTTGTCGAAGGTCAAGAGGCTAAGGAAAAAGTCTTTGTTTTAAACAAGAAATGGGGAAATGGAAACAATCACTTCTTAATTGTTAATTGCAAACATTTTTATTGTACTTTTATTCCTAACAATATCACATGTTCTGTTAAGCATAAGCTAACTTTGCAGTGATCAACTCCTCTTGAAGTACAATACTTTTTCATTCATAGCTCTTGTATATAGAAGTGAAAACCAGACGTTCTCTGTTTAGTTTCAGATTGTGATTTTCTTGATAGTTTTTGCTGGCAATTTCTAATTTTTCAGTACCAGAACTTCATGAAAATGGATTAATTTATACAATCTCTTTTTGTAAGAGTCTCAGCTTTTTTCTCATATAAGTATAATATAAAATGAATATATAAGAATTCACACTAAGAGGTTTAGAAAGCTGGCTTCAGATTTCTACACTGACAGCTGAGTCTGGGACTTCAAAATGGGTCTTTTAGCTGGAATACCATAGCTTGCAAGTATATTACTCCTTAACTGTTAAGATCTTGGATTTCATGAGTCAGAACTGTCACTCTTTACCGTATTAAATAGGCATTTTTAAAAAAAATCTTAAGCAATTTTTAAGTTTTCTCTAAGAGTGATATGAGAAAAATATTGTCAAAGAAAACATTTCTTTCCTCTCTTGAGTACTCAGAGCAAAAAAAAACCAACAGACTGTTGTACTTCACTACAGGAGTAAGTTCAATTTAATATCAGGTATTAACTGACTGAGAAAGAAGGAAGATCAAACTGGAGAAATGAACAGCCAACTAAACAGTATCAAACATAGGTACTGATTAACATGATTGATATCTTGAAACTTATCTTTTAGTTCACACTGTATGTCTGATCTTTCTGTGACACAGCTCTTCAGACAGAGAAACCAAAACTATCCTCACACTAGAAAAAATAACCAAAAAAACCAAGCAAACTGGAAATGTTGTGAGAAGATCAGAGTTTTTTAACAAAGGTGGATCTTTAAATTAATCACATAAATTCAGGAGTACAAAGGTTACTTTGCTATTCAACTTTCAAATCTATTAATGTCATTGACAATTGTCAAGACGTAACACATGCCTTTTTGCCCTTACTGTCAAGTTAGAGTGGTAAAAGACCTCTTGATTAAGTGCTTTCTCAGCTTACAGATTCAGTATTCACAGTGGAAAAATGATTGAAACTAAAACTACCAGTGGAAGACACATGATGTGCATGAACTCTGTAGAATGAGGTATCCAGAGAACAGAACAGGAGGTTGTAGTCAAAAAATCTCTTGACCTTTTTCTTGACAATAAAACATAATGAAGGGTTTGCAAAGACTGTATCGTGAAACTGAGCATTCATGTGTATGAATGTATGGACACATATGCACAGACACACGTGTTGCATGTTCAGACTAAAATTTGTTTCTTTAAGAAATATTCTCACTGTTTTCAAGAATGTATTTCTAAAATTAAGCATGTAATAGAATAGAAGCACAGGAAAACAATGTACCCAGCTGTGTAAAGGAGAGGACAGATAGAACTCATCGTGTCTGGGATTCATTAACACTTTTACTACATACCTACCTGAACAGTTCAGATTTTGTTCCTGCACTAAAATAATGTCCCTTGATGTGACAGGGACTTCTGCTGATGCAGAAGCTGCTGTTGTATATGATCTCTAGGTTTTGGAAGGAAAAGTGCTGTTTCATTGTTCTTGGTTCCGAGGAGGTTTCTGTGGGTTTCAAGGCTGTGTGGGTGGATCAACACTGTCACACATCCAGCAGGTTGATATGTCATTTACAGAATAAATTCTGTGTGCCATAGTGCTATGATGTCCTGGTTCTGCTGGGATGGAATCATAGAATCAATTTTCCATTCAGCAGAGCAGCATTTCTGAGAGAGTTTAGTGAAAACAAGTTGGTGAGACACTTTGCCCTAGTTTTAGCTGGGACAGAATTATTTTTCTTCATAGAAGCTGGTGAAAATTTGTTTTGGATCTGCTGAGAATGGTGTGATAACACACAGATGATTTGTTTGTTGCCAAGTAATGTTTACGTTGTCAAGGATGGAATTTTTTTTTAGTTTTTGCCTGTCCTCCTAGTTCTTTCTTTACAATAAGTTGTGAGGGGACGTAGCCAGAACAGGTGACCATGATGGCTGACAGAGAGTATTCCATACCATAGATGTAACACTCCCTGGGGAATTTGTCATGGACGCCCTCTCTTACATCAATGGTTGATGTACCTAGAAGGTCTTTCCTGTCAGTTCCTGAGGCTTACCACTCCTCTGTCATTGATAATTGCATAGTTGCTGGCACATGGCCAGTGACTGCTGTGTGAACTGAGTATAACTTTATTTGGTTTATTATTATTGTTCCTATTTTTACTACTACTACTACTACTACTACTACTACTACTACTACTACTGCTATTATTATTATTATAGTTTGGTTTATTTTCATCATTAAATTGTTCTTATCTCAACCCATGAGTGTTCCAAACTTTTTTCCTCTAATTCTCTCCCCTAGCCCACTGAGGCAGGGGAGAGTGTGAGTGAGTGGTTGCATGGTGTTTAGCTGATTGCTGGATTAAACCACAACATATGGAAACACTATTTTAGGTACATTTCCCTTCTAAAATAAGTTCACTTGACAGAAAATACACTCCCACAAACTATAGACAGATAATCTAACAATTCACTGCTTCTAAATGAGGTATTTCAGTTAGTCTTTCTCTATCAGTGGCCCTGCCTTGGTACTTTGTACCAGTTTATTTGTGTCTTAGAAACTTTTATGGCTTCTTTTATATAATGTTATGTATGGGAAAAATTTTAGACTGTTTTCTGTTGAGATAATGTTAAAGCAGCTCACAGAAGGGCCAGAAATGTGCAAAATGTGGTTCAAGGTGAGGGGGAGGAGGGAGACATGTGGGGAAGATTTCTTCGTTTTGGCAGCTGTGAGCTACTAGGCAACCTCTACTTCCCATAAAAAGCAATCTTAGCTATGCTAGTGTATTAGCAGTATGACTTGGGTATAATGTTCCACTCATTCTAGTATGCTTGAAAGCTTAGAACACTGCTTTATAGCTGAAGAAATACTTGACTTTGAGATTAAAGACCCAAAGGTGAAGCAGAAAAATGGCTTAGTACATATGAGAAAGATCATAGGTGAAAATGGATTGCCCTTCAAACCTTTTGTCAACTAGTTCTGTTAATAAAGCAAAAAAAGGCATTAAACAGCTCTGCTTTGTCTTCATCCTTTTTTTTTGAGGTGACTGACCTCATCAAGTAATAGACAGTATTACCTCTGATCATCCTTCTGCTGTTAACATATTTTAAAAAGCCTTTTTTGTTGTCCTTCACAGTACTGGCCAGCTTGAACTCTATTTGAGCTCTGGCTGCACAGATTTTCTCCCTGCAGTGGTGAACAGCATCTTTCTAGTCCTTCTGTGTTGCATGTCCTTGCTTTCAATGTCCATACACTTTCCTTTTCCACCTAAGTTCTAGTCTGGTTTAAGAATGTCTTACAGTGGCCTGAACCATTTCTATATAAGTGAGTAGAAGGTAGACTGCTATTGAAAGATTGTAGTAGATTTCTAAATTTTTAAGTGGATGGAATGCAAGCAGAGGAAAATTTTAAAGTGCTGGATGAAAGTATCACCATGATTATCAGAAGTCAAATTCTGTCACATTCATTCATTTTAGTTGTTCTTTGTCTAAAGAGTGGTCTCATTAGAATAATTTAATCTTCATGCATAGTAGCTCACTAGCTGCTATGAATAAGCATAATTAAATCTAATCCTGTGGGAATGAGTGGCATAAACTGGTACTATCCATGGAATGTTAACAACATCTAGGTTAACAAAAAATTATTCATGTCTGTGTAATATTCACTTAAGAGAAACATTTATTATTTTAATAAGGCAATAAAATTAATTAAACTAGACTTGTTCTTTAAATTTACCTGTAAGCATATTGTCTTAATTAATAATTTGCCTCTCTCTCTGGACTATGTTTACTTCCTCTCCCCTTTATCCAGGTCACTATTAGGAAACATCTCAGATTTTAATTTTTTCTAAGCCTGTGTGACATGCATCTGACCAAGGTCAAACCAGCAGAAAGTGCAAATCATAGAACAGAAAAAAATGCCATTAACTATTATGCTATACTCAGTGGTAGTGATTACTTCTGCCATAATATTTCCTTGTGGTTTAAAATAGTAAGGTTGATATTCTAACCTCATAATATATAAAGAGAGATGTTAGTAGGCAGGAAAGCTCCAAATGAAAATACTCCATTTTCACTAGCCATAAAAAATGAGAGTGGAATTTTTCAAGTGTCCTCTAAGAACTAGTAGAAAAGAGATGCCTGACTTTATTCCAATGTGACTCCATGCTCTTTTCAAGGACAATATCCATGGTGTAGTGCTTTTCAAAACTTTCTGGTAGGTCCAGGAGAAGCTTTGTCCATGAATGGCTGCCACAGAAAATAAAAGCTTTGTAAGTATAGCATTTTTTTCTTTTCTCAAACTGATGTGGGCATTCATCAATTTTTTCCCACTGTGCCACACTTCCTGTGAGCTTCAGAATTCAGACATGCAGGTCAGAGTGTATATCAGAATGTGAGGGAAATTCATCCTCTTCTGCTACACTTTCAGGGCTATACAGCTCAAACAAGGGCCCATTGTGTCTCTCTTTTGATATAGTAGACTGGGAATCTAAAATGTATAGTAAGATGTTCCAATTGGTTGATTGGCCATGTCATGTGCTTTGTTGTTACCAGTTAGTTTGCCTTGAGCCAAAATGAAGTAAAATGCAATGGAATATTTTTTCATAACATCTTAAGAAGTCTTCATTCTTACTGGTATTTTTAACAGACAAATCTAAGGCAAAAATATTGCTTCACTTCTTTAAATATATAAATATGTCTTTTCTACAGTAAGGATCATCCCCGTATATGAACATCTGGTAGACGTCTAGTCTAAATGAAGGTTAAACTACCCTGTTCTTGGTACCTCACCAGGATGTTTCAGTGCAAAATATGGTCATACATTCTATAACCTGTATATCACAAACATATAGAATACTCTGAAACAGGACAAATATACATACTTATTTTCTGGTATTGAGCTGATACCAGATAAAATACTCATTAATTGGTTTCAGATGCTGATCATACTTATCCCCATATTATTTTTCATATATGTGCTAATACAGGTAAACGTCCTCTCTTCCTCAGATATTTGATCTGATTAATAATTTACTCTTAGCTCTAGTTAGTTACTGGTGGTTAGGCTGTACTTACTTCATTAGTCTTACTTCAAGTATATAATGAGGAAAGTATCTAACAATTTCTATTAAAACATATGTTGTTAACTATTCCAATTGAAACCATAAAATCTTAGTGGTTAGAGTTAAATTCTTCAATAACTTTGAAAATAAGCAAGTCTTTTGGCTTTGACTTGTGTGAGCCACAGTTCCAGGAGGGAAAATTAGTCCATAATTCACTACACTTTGTTGCTCTTTTAGCATGCCTGTTGAAGAGGAATTTCCAAAGCTCTGCTGTTGCTGCTCAAGTTATTTCATTTTCTATGGTGTCTCCAAGTATGCCAACTTACTGTGACTCTCAAGTGAGATTGATTCTAAGAAAGAGAGGGGTGGTTGGCTTCCAGTCCCTGAAGTTATTTTTCCTCCTCCTCTCTCTCCAAGCCAACTGTTCAGTTAGCAGAATTCTCTCTCAGCAGGCAGCTGCCACTGCTGTTGCTCAAGTGTTTTTGCTGGTGTGTGCTCTCATTGAGCTATTGCCAATAAAATCCATTATGCTTCCTGTTTGGATATCTTGGCCTTTTCAATGCCATTGTGCAGCAAACTGCCTTATGGCAGATATTTTTTTAATTTTTTTCCCAGAAAGACTGTAATATTCCAGACTTATGTACAGCAAGCAGCAGAACCTCTGCATGAGTTTCCCATTGTTTACTCTTTTTTTACTACATACAGTTTGTACTATTTTTTCTTGCTGATTCTGGGGTTCATGCACCACTTCTGTCTGCCACTTCATCATCAAATACGTGGACTTGCATATTTCTCTTTTCTCAAATAGTACTACCTTCATCTGGAGTCTTAAATTCATAAACTAGCTAGGAAGCAGTAGTAAAGTTTTCCGCAGGAAGACAGTTAGAACCAAGTGTCTTTAGACTGCAATGTATTTCAGATTACTGATGTGCTGAAGAACTTTTAATGTTGTTCTAGTCCTGTACTAAGCTTACCCTAATTCTCCAGTTTGCTGACAATATATGAAGTAAAATCTCAGTCCTTTGTTCCCCACAGCCAGCCCCTGCAGAGACTGAGATGTCGTTTCAATAGTCAATCACCTGACAGAGAAGTGTCAGGGTCAAGATTTCTGGTACCAGGAAGAATAAGCAATGTATGTTTCTTCCATTTAAGATCACCTGTCAGCTGTTGACCTTGGCTCCTGGGAACAGAATGAATCTATCTGACTGCTAAAGAGTGCAGTTCCACCTGGATGGTGTCCTAACTACCCAATATCTTACACAGGAGGTGTTGAAATACTCCAAAATCTTTATTGATTTAGTGCAAGTGATTCTTCTTCTCCTCTCAAAGTTATTTAAGTAAGCAGTAGGCATCCAAAAATGCAGATATAAGATAGCATGATATATTCCAAATAATATGTTGTTCTCAGTCTCTAGACTGTATTATTTTTCTACTTCTTGGATTTTAATGCAGTACCTCTTTCATTATGATAAACATCCCTATGTGGAGACTGTGATTAAACTTCAAAAAAAGCCTACAGTTTGTTTAGTTGTGATATATTCAGTCCTTGATGACCGAGTCCCAAAACAACTAGATGTATCTGAATGTGAAAGAAGGAAAATTGTTCCTTTTCATGTAATGGTGTCTAAAAATGATTCAGCAATCTTAAACTGTGTGTTGGACAAACACATGAACTTGAATAGCATCTTACCTTTCTTTGAATTTTTTCAGAAGTGCTATCAAAATTTTCAATTCTTTCATGATTATAGGCTGAGAGGGTATAATATTTATGATAAATATCAGTATAAAAGATCTTAAAGATAAATATATCCATATATATATTTACAGCTGTGAAGCCCCATAATTATTATTTTCCTCCAACAGTCACTGTGAAAAGACACTAAACAGAGACAGAATATTGCCAATGAAGGAATGTGGGCTGATGAGCTATGTAAACAGAAGACCTTGAGAAGCAGCAAGGCATGATGAGTTTATAAGGTTGAGCATGGGAGGAGAGAAGGAGTCCCAAGAAGTTGAAACAGCCTTCTTCCAAGACCTATTGCACCCTTCAACGACTGCAAAATGATCTTTCTCTTCATTATAGGTCAAATTCATATAACAGGTGACAGCCACGAATGCAAATGAGGACTTTTGAGTACATGCATCGCATGCAGAGACATGTTTTGCAATTTCATGTAAGGACATACACCTTCTGCATCATTGCTTGACAAGGCAACACAAATGTGGAAGCATAAGACACCTTCAACAGTGGCCAATTCCACACCCGCCACCGGAGGTCCTCACAGAAACATTGCAGGAATCGAGGTGGTGACTAGTCCCCCCACTTTTTGTTTGTTTTACTTTCTTCTTTTCTTTCTGTTCCCTTTCTTTTTTGTTGTTGTTTGTTTTTTTTTCTCATTCTCTCTTCCTGAAGCCTTGGGCTACTTATCTGCCATAGTATTCCTTATCTTTTGCCAACACTCTTGTAGATTGTCCTTGTTAGGACAAGACATCAGGACAAGACATCAGTAAGAGACATTTTCTGCTTGCCGTATTCTTGCATTCCAAACCAGAGATATGGAACAACTTGGTCTCTCCACAGTAGAAGGATGCGACATTTTTATTTTGTTTTGAACCCCTGAAGAGAGACATAACCTTTAATTCCAACCCAGAGATATTGCAGGATAAGACAACAACAGACTAAGCTGCCAAAAAAAAAAGATATATAATTGAGCTAGAACTTTCTGAATTATATGTGGAAATAGAGCAACACAAAAGGAAGTTCTTACATTAATGTATATGAACATGCTCTAACTTTGCTTGTGCAAACAAACCAGCAAATATTAAATATGCAGTTCTGAGTTTATTTTGCAGATCACAGCCTCATAACCAATATGTAACTATATAAAAGGAAGGCATGGCTTCTGAGAATTGAAAAGTAGGTAGGATAACAGAAGAAATCTTTGATCACACTTTCCCAGCAACATATTACAGAAATAAACCTATTAACTCAAAGATCAGAAATACGTAATGTAGTGACTGAAAGTGGAAATTATATGAAAGTTACTAATGTAGCATTGAAACAACTTTTTCAGAATGTTTTGAGGTGATGACATAGTGAATCTTAACATTTCAGTTACAGGGTTTTTAGTTTGTCTATAGGCATTTTTTTAAAATGTAAAATAACATAAATAAAATCAAGTGTCAGGCATGCAAAAATATAACAGATTTCCTCTGTTCATAAACCTTGTTAATTTTTTCACAACCTACTTTATGTCACAAAATAAAACCAGGTGGGTTTTTTTTCCACTGGAAGAAATTATGTATATTTAAAAAATTAATTTGATGGCAAATTTACTTGAATTCATATGGTGATTATAGGTTGTTTTTGCATGGTGGGCCAATATTTTGATTGGTTACTTATAACTATAGCATTTTTGATCAGTTGTTACAAGATTACCTGAATTTTTTTTGAGAAAGACATTAAGTCTGATAAAAATCAAATTTCTCAGATTCTAAGTCAACACTTATAACAGTATTTGGGTGTGTGCGCAGCAGAGGGTAAAATCTTTATCTTAGACAAAAAAGAGTGGGTATCTGAACTAGAAAACCTCTTATTTCAATTGAGGAGCTTTGTTCATGGAAGTATTGCTTAATCTTGGGGACAAAATTCTCTTTCTACTACTCCAGTGTTCTTTCATACTTTATCAGGTTATGCCCAAGTATTTTCTCAGGTTCCTGATACACTAGTTTTTTCAGTCACATTTACTTTACCTAATAAAAATTGTTCTCTTTTTATTTTTTTCCTAACAAATGGAAAGTGTTTCCATATATGCCTGTTGCTGTAGTTCTTATAAATATGTGTTGCCATTTTCTAGTCCCTGTAATGGTAGAATCTGCTCTCTAATTTAAAAAAGCAAGCAAACAAAAATCCAACAAAACTTCACAAAACATTTTTTTTTATTCAAGAAGTTTACAGTGTCTAAATTCCAAAAAATAGAAATTCACAATTTTGGTCCTGTTTAAAGGTACAATTTCTATTGCACCTTTAAATGTTCACCTTCAAGTGGTTTGACCTTTTGTAAAGTCTGAGTTTGAACTAGATTCTTTGCCCCATAAGGTAAAAAGTGATTTTTTTTTCTGAAACTTAATTGTATTTTACAGAATTTACTGTAAACCAAGTAATGTGGTGATAACAGAAATAAAACTACTTATGCATTGTGCTCTTAGTGTCTTATTTTTAGAAATATGCAAGGATTGGTATCTTTTCAGAAAAGACTTCTCTGTTTCTCTGATTAAAGGAAATAAAATGAGACTATTGATTCATTGATGCAAGTTTTCCCATTCAGACTTACATGTGTTTCATTTACAGCTCTGCTTAGTGTTGATGAAAATGTTGGTGAAATGTATTCTGGAGTATTTTTTGGATGTTATATTATGACTGTTTTTTACAAGAAATCAATATATTAGCATCATGTAAAATAACTCCTGGTGTAGTTGTTTGTTTGGATAATTGATAAATCATCCCTTTCTCTTAATAATTAAGGTATTAGGTTCAATGATATTCATTCCTTAGACTGGGACCCAGGATATTTACTGTACTTAGGTTTAGCAAATCAAAGTCCCTCCTTTAGGATCTCTGAACAAATATTCTATAGCAACCTCACAGACTTTCTGAAATACATGTATGGAGAATTAAAAGACCTTCAAAAAGAATTCTAAAATTTCACATCTAGCTTACCTAAAGCTCCCTACTCTTTAACGTTTGCCTGTGCAGATCTAACTTTTTCAGATATTCCAGAAAAGCCTTTTGGCAACTGTCTTACTGAATAGATCTCAAGAATTAACTTCTCCAGAAAAAGAGTGAGTGTCACCTGTTATCCCTTGAGAGTTCTCTCATTCCTGAGCATATGGCACTGTCAAAATCACTTCTGTCAGCTCCAAAGAATGCCAAAACAGACATTACGGAGGCACTGCCAGTGCCATTTATTCAAGTATTTGCTACTGTGTAGCTCATCACAGGTTTTTCTGTTTGTTATTCTGAGTCCTGCTGATGTAACTCACTGTAAACACACAAGAGAACACAGTTTGACCAAAGCAGTCATTAATTAATTAGCAGTTTGATGTAAAGAGTTTTGCAAATTTCATGTATTTGCTTAAAAGCATTTCTTTTCTGTATCTTAAATGTCTCATATTTTATAAATGTCCAGCATCATACTGGCAGCAATCAATTTTTGATTCTCAGTGTTAGAGCTTTAGCCTGAGCATTCCAACATTTGATATCAAGAAGACATGAGGACTTGGTAAGGTCCTGATTCCAAAATCTATATATGAAATTTAACTTCTTTCTTTTTCTAGAAGTTATCTTTGATCAGAGCTCCGTAAGACTGGAACAGAAACTTAGGAGCTGTTCCAACTATAACGCAGTATCAGGCTGTAGGAATTTCCCCCCCCCGACTCTATCTAAGGAATACAGCAAATCCTTTATGATGGAATAACTATGAAGTGTTGTATGACCCCTGTATAGTACACCTTAAAATAAGGCAAATGTGCATGTTTGCTTTGAAAAGAGAGGCATCTTAGACAAAAAAGTAGTTTAATCATAATTTTACAACTAAGGTATTAAATACAGGTATTCCCCCTACTTTCTATTTTCTTTTACTTATAGAAGAATTGGCTTTTGACCAGCAACAGTGTAGAGTACCATTGTGGTGTCACATAAAGAGTACACTTCAAGAAACAAAACAAGCAAGTTTAAAAACGTACTTCTCCAATACTGACTAAATAAAGGTGTTTTTGAAGAGATATCTAACTTAAGATCAACACTTAGACACTTATAAAGGTATGGCACAATATGAACATCAGAAATCTCTATTTTACTTTATCTCTTTTAATTTAATAATTGTTCAAAGAAATTGCAAGTTTCTTGTTTGAAGAATGGTGGAAAAGTTTACATTCTTTTTCCTAAGTCAGCATTAGACTTCAAGTAATACCCTGGCAAGAAGTTGGCATGTCAATCCATACTGTATGCGAGAGGTGAAAATGGGACTCAATACAGGAAATTTAGTAATCAATGACAAGTCAAATACTTTGGTCTTTTTCTGAGGCCATTCAAATACTAAAGCTTATGCTGCTTGACAAAAAGAAAGATTATTTTTTATTGGTTATGAAACATCCATGATATGAATTATGTATTATGAAAAACACTATTTTAAAATTAGATTCAAGCCCTCATGCATTTACATGTTAAAAATTAGTTGGTTTAAGATTTAAATTCTGTTATAAACCATGCACTTTAATCTGTTTGAAAGTGAATTTATTATTAAGATGCTTTCAGTTCAATCTAACATCATCTTCTACAAACTATATCATGATGTTGTGTATTTTTGTTTGTAACTGTTCAGTTTCCAAACAATCATTCTACAAGCTCAGTTTTTATCCAAAGAAATAGTAATGCAAATTTGACCTGAACAAAATCATAAAGGATTTACATTTTAATTTTTAATTAATACATTTTAATTTTAAATCAGGTTCATAAAAGTGCATTTAAAGTACTTGATCTCAGGGATATGCTTGTTACTGGCAATTATATGCAAATAATTATCTGAACAGGTAACAGCAAAGGAAAAAAAATATACCTATTTTAAAAAAGGAAATTTTATAGCTTTTCCTGTGATTTATTAATGAAGAAATCTGACCATAAATACAGATGTAAGAAATGCCTTTTCATATTTTTTCACGTCAATAGTTAAGATATTGTTCTTAATAAAATAGTGTAAAAATTATTTTCATATGGATAAAAGCAAATGGGTACCTGTACTTGCCAAAAAATAAATGTCTGTCCCTCTTCTAGTTAATTATTAGACTTCATGTAGATTCAAGAACTTTATGAACATTATTTCAGTGCTTTCTGACAATTTTAATGTGAGGGTATTCCTCATGGTATTTTTTGTTGTTTGTACTTTAATGAATATGTTTGTTTAGCAATTTTATCTTATGGCTTAATATTTCTTTTGGATTTCAGAAGTGTTAGTCACATACATTTTCAGATAAGTGATGAACAAATAAAGATTTTATTTTTATTACATCAAATTTATCCTGCTCTGGCAGGGTGGTTGAACTGGATGATCTTTCAAGGTCCCTTCCAACTCCTAACATTCTGTGATTCTGTGAATTCATAGCAAATATGTCATTATATTGTGATGTTTTTCAGACTACTAAAAATTCTAACCTGTTCTCCCTTGTTAAAAATCTACCTTGGACATATTCCTAGATGGTTTCTATGCAAATAATGCAAAAGAAAAAGTTAAATAAGGCCTGTGAAGTACAGTTAACTTGTAAAACATGTTATGCAAAGCTAGGGTCTTCATACACTGGGATTCCTGGTCCAATTTACTAAGTGCATACCCATGAGAACTCCTGCACATTTTAGTAGAATTCCTTAGACATCCTTCAATTCAGCATTTTGATTTTGATCAGCAAGACAATTCTGAGACAGTAATATATACTTAAAAATGTAAATTTATACTCACAAAGCATTTAATCTTTAAGGAGATTAAGTGGAAAATTAATTTGTTTCTTTTTTTTTTCCTGTTCACATTGGCTCCTGTTAAATTTTTCAGTGCAACTAGCATTAAGTTGTAATCACAAAATCTCATACTCGTACCAGTCTTTCAGATTTTTTTCTTACTAAAATTTACCCGAAACCAACTATTTCTTCCTTCCTCTGTTCTCTTCAAGCTTTCTCCCACTTTGCATAGAAAACAGCCTAACATTAAAGAAAGTCATGAAAGTGAAGAGTTCTTTTGATTATTAATGGTAACTGCTGAGACAAGCTTTCTTGTCTACACATTTTCTCATATTTAAGACCATAGGAACTATGAGAAAGATTGTCCTCCCACTCTGTATTCAGCTCTCTACTCTGTTAGCAAGTGGAACTGCTACCATATTGTTGGTGAGAACTATAATCTAAGGAAAACGACTGATTATCCCTGCTCTTCCATTTCCCACCTGTTCCTTCCAGCAGCATGAGGCTGCAGATCACTCAGACTAATACATTTTTGCATATAGTACATATTTCATACAGTGTATGAAGATCAAAATTAATTTGTGTAGTCGTAACTTTCCACTCCTACAGTATATCACACAACCAATATCAGATAGTATATTGGGGGTATTTTCTACAGTTTCTCTAATTTCAGTTTGTGGACTGACAGTTAATGATATTTTATGAAGATGTGATGTCTAAATTGCTGTGTAGATAATAAAATTTGAAACTGTTGCACAACAACAAAAGTAGAAATATCCTTTCTTGTGAATTTTCCAGTTTTATATTTACCTTTCCTCTTAATTTTCCAGTTTCATGTTTAGTTTTTGTTTCTTAATGTGTTTGGGAATAGATTGACATAGAAAGAATGGGATTTAGCTGTGGTATCAGGGGAAATAAAATTTTTTCTCTTTTCCTGAAGTCAGCAAAGCTGGGTGTGACTGTGCTTATGCTTAAAACAAATAAGCTGGATAAAACTGAACTTTCTCAAAGTAATCTTTTTTTTTTCTTTTTCTTTTTGCATTCTAAGGTTTAATTAGGACTTGTAAGTAGAAAGCAGTGAGCAAATGGGAAGTGGACAGATAAAGATACTCTCCTATCTCAGCAGAAACTTGCTGCTGTGGCATGTTTTGTATCTTCTAGCTACTGGACTTCTATGTTTCTTTATACTTGCACATCATCTTATTTCCACAGCACGGTGTCAACTTTGTCATATGAAATGAAAATAAGTTAAGCATCCATATTGTTTAATCCCATCCGAAATAGTCTGTCATATTTAGTGTCATGCTGAAGGATGCTGAGAAACTGCAGGAAATACATTTTGATTGTTAAATTATTGAAGAAGAAATCTCTCTTTCAGAGTATGTGCATACTATATTACAGAAGGCTCAGGGCAGAGATACAATAAAGAGAAAAAAATACTAAGAACATGGGGGCCTTCTATCCTAAATATACATAGATACAAATATATAGTCTTAATATCTATTTTTATACTAATTTATTACTTGTTTGCAGCAGAGTGACAATCTTCAAGGCTATAATCTCTTAAGAGATTGGATTTCATTTCCTATGGCTTGTATATAATAACATCTATAATACTAGCAATTAATGAAAAGTGATATGACTAGTAGCAATGACTGTGGCAGCCTGGTAACATAGCTTTTCAGCAGTACTTAATTCTTTAGGAAATATCTTGTACAACACCTCAGAAATATTGGTGATTATGTTGATCTTTACAAAACTAATATGGCTAAAAGTGTTTATCTGGTTTTCTCTGAAAAAGAACAAGCCGTTCTTTTCAACCCGTACCTGTTTTAAACCAGACTGTCTAGCACTGTAACTTTTATGAAGACAGACACGCCGTAGATTTTCCACTGCTTGAAACACAGATGTTCTATGAGGCCAAGACTGAAAAGTATCCTGCAACCAACAAATCCTTCTCTTTTTGATGAAATAAACAGTGACTCTCCAGCGAGGACTGGATCATTGTATTATAAATTACTATTTAGCTTTCTCTAAGCAGTGCAGAAATTGCAATTGAGAAAGACTGTTTTGATATAGACATCTGCAGGTACCTCTCCTGGTAATGCCTGTACATTTCTTGTAATACTTTCCTTTAAACAATGCAATAAAGTTCTTGATAGACATTTTGTCCCTGGAATTTTTGCTTTCTAGATGTAATTTGAGAAATTTTATGTTTGTATTCCTACAAAGATTTTAAATATGAGAGTTACTTATTTTTCAAAGCTTAACAACCCTATATTTGGTTACTTTATGTTCTCCATACAGGATGAAAAACTGGACTTAATTTATTGTCTATTCTTTTACTATTAGGGTAAAAGGTTTTCTTTTGCTTCAGTGTCTGACAAACATTTCTTCATGTCTCACCTGGAGCCATTCAAAGCTTTGTTTCCTTTTCTGCTTTCTGTTTTTACTTATTGGAATGTTGCCAGCTTAAATTTATAAAAAAACTGTGAACTCAGCCTTTGTGTCAGAAAATGCTCGGCAAGAGCCTAAGCTGTTTACATCAACATTTTTTCTAACCGAACCTTTAAGTTTTCCACATTTTTTGCTGTTTGTGATGCTACTAACAGTTTCACTGCATTTTGGAATAAAAAAAAAAATTCCTGTTTCTTCTGATAATGATTTTCTTTAAACATTGCTTATTTCACAAAAAAAGTCTTTCTTTAGAATATGCTTTAGAGCACTTTCCAAGGGCATGATATACTTTTACTCTTTTTAATTTTGCAGCATTTGATATCTATTGCAAGAAAATCCCGCTCATTCTTTTTTGAAAATAGAGTTGGGTAGCAATGCTTTCCATCCATTTCTAGAGTTCTCCAAAGGTGGTGTCCATGTCTTAGGAACTTTTGTTTCAGTGTTTCCAAATTAGACAAAAATTTCTTACTTTTCTAATCTTTGAAATGGAGTAAAGATGGGAACTGTGCCCTTTGTTTCCTTGTCATCAGAGATAGTCTCTAACATGTAACATTTAATCTTCCAAAATATTCTAAGGATTTTTTTTTCCTATTAGGAATGTCTCATTGCAATGTCTTGTAATGCATAAAAGGGCACTTTTGAGGAACAAGAGTTAATTTGTATTATAATGACATCTTGGCAGCTTCTTTCTAGCATTCAACTTGAAGGTTGAGAAATGCAAGTGTGTTATTTTTCACGCCTTTGTGTTTCTTACTTAAGTCTGATTTGCATCCAAATAGAAACAAAACAGGAAATTAAATGAAGAGTTTAGAATCTTCATTTCTTATGTTCTCAAAAAACACTAGTTTATTTTCCAGTATAAAAAACTATCCTATTATAGATATTCATGATTCTGGATTCATTTCACTCTTTTACAAAAAGACAGATACACTAGTTCATTTTCTATCTGGGTAGCCAATGTCAGCCCAGCCACCTTTCCTTACATGCTTCTTGATTTTATTAGAAAATTCCAGTGAGACCTGAGGCAGTACTGTAGTATATGTTTTCTCCTTCCCACAGTGTTATCTTTATGTGGCCACTAATTTTATTTTCCAGTGTGTTTTCTGTCAAGTGCCAATATCAGGATTTACAGCCTATGACTCACCAGATATCTTCTGACCTTCTTTAAAAAGAAGAAAAGCATTGTATCACCTTTCTATTGTCTGAAAATTGTGTTGAAAACCTCAGTCTTTCTACCTTTTTTCTCCTCTGGATAAGACCACTTTCAAGAGAGGTGGTGCTCTGATGGTACTAACTGAAGAAGAACAAGGTAATATTTCACCTCATTGCCAATGTTGATATGTGCTGAAGGTGGCTGGAAGGTATAAAGATCTAAGAGTAACAAAAGCTGAGCGCTAATGGATGAAAAAAGGCACTGATACGTGACATCTCAATGATTTCAACTACTGCTCAGAGGTTGTTTAAGCGGTAGGAGCTTTTTTTGCTATTCTGCATCACACACTCACAGACTGTGGAAATAAATTGAGAGCAAGAAAACTGAGGGTTCTTTCGTAATTGTATTAATCCAGGTGTTTCTTACTGTGGTTCAGTGTTATTTTTTCTGCTGTCATAATGTTCCTGGGGATCAAGTCTGACACCCAGTTCTGCACTTACTTCTTCTTGCTCTATATATCTTAAAACACTTTTTTTCAGTTTTCATTGATTCTTCATGAAATAATGCCTTTTTCTTACAAGTATCTAATATACTATATCGTCAGTTTATTAATAATCTGTTAAAGGAAACTTTTATTTCATAGCTTAGGGTTTACCATGGACAACGTGCAGTTAGAGGTTTTAAAGAATACTGCTGTTCTGAAGAAGGAATTCAATTTGTGTATTCAAAAGATTCTGCCTTACCATCTTTCAGAAAGCTACTTCAAAATAGAACTGCTGAGAAAAATTTTGCTTAAAGGTGTTTTGAACTGTGCTAAGTTGAAAAGCACCCAGGGATTCTTTGTGAAAGGTACTATAGCATTGTATTGTAGTATTGCTATAACTCAGCTGGACTTCTCAATATCCTTTGCAAGTGCCATTTAAGTATGAAATTATGATTGCTCTAATGCTAATTTCACCATGTTCTTTTTTTTAGTAATACTCAGACATTTCAGCTTGCGTTTGAGTAGAGGCTTCAAGCTGCTACGTTTACATACACAAAAAAAGCAGGTAAACTGTGTATTTTTGTGACCAATGAAGTATATCTGTATATGTGTCAAAACAGATTTTATTTTTAAAGAGACAGAAAAGACTACCATGCATCAAAATCTGTAAGTTTTACTTATGTTTTACTTCAAAACTGTCATAAATAAAGTGTCTTCAAGCAGTTTTATCAAGTAAAAATGCTTCCATCATCTGTTCTTAAATAATCATGCTGACTGCTCAATGTGTCCATCTGCTGTCTAAAACATCACAAGTTTTATATTTATGGGTAATTTAGATGTGTGCTTATCCACTTCCTGAATACAATAAGTTGCAGACAAACACACCAGAATTATTTGCCTTTCAATCATGGCTTCACACTGGGAGATAAATTTCCTTCTTTCGGCTTCTCAATGGCCATGTGATTTTTTTTTCTTTTTTTATCTTGCACAAATGATACTTAAATACAATCCTAAAGGACTGACACAGTTTAAGAGTGCATATATATTTATACTTATGCACATTCAGAAAAAGTATATATCCAGTTACACTTTGTGGAAAAGAAACGAAGTCTATAATGCTGGTTTAATTTGAAGTATTTATTAGTGAGCTGAGATAAAATCTAATACATTGCAGACTTCAATAGGAAGGTTCTTTCCATCTTAATAACAATTAAGGATAGGAGCTAGAGTTAACAGTGATGAAAGAAAGCACTGATATATTTGTTTCAAGGTAGTGAATGAGATCTTTTTCAACAGAGCTCATGATTTTATTTCTCCTTGAGCTGTTTTGTAACTATGTGCATTAGTCTTACAACAAAATTCTGTTTTCTAAGTTTTGAAAAACAACTGCATTGCTTTCCGAGAAAGGAGCTGTTGTGACTTTCAAGTGGTATCTAGCTGAGTATCACTTACTATCCATCTGTGTAATGTCACTTCTCACAGTATGTTATCACTGACATATTCTGGTATACTAAGGTAATTATAAATTTGCAGCTAAAAGCTGAAGCTCATACAGTGCAAGCTATTGCATACAGGTGTTAATGTCTGCAGAATGCTAGACATCTGGAACATTGCTTTACCTTATGCTTTTAGTGATCTTCCATTAATAGTACAAATTACACCAGCATATTTAAATGATAGACATTATGGCAAAAATAGTATCAAGAGATTCATCTGAAGACTCATTAACAGAGTAAAGGCCATTGTTTCAGTGGTATGAAGGCTGGCAAGATGGGAAATTACTGTGTCCAATCTGTGATCTGTGAAACTCAGCCATAAGAGAGTCAACATGTGAACGTTACAAACATCTTTCTTCAGAAATAAATCCCTATTTATTAGTGTGACCCTGTACGGGAGCCTTACTTTAGCAGGATCAAAAGGTTAAATCCTTGTTAATTGCACAACAGTGAACAAAGAGTCAGTGGAAAATCTGTATTGGGTTTCCTGTGAGGGGTTTTGGTTTCCTTTTAGTAGTGGGGGAGGGCTATGGAGGTAGCCCTGTAAGAAGCTACTAGAAAACTCCCTGCGTTCCAAATGTGGGACCCACCTCTGATCAGGGCCAAGACAATCAGAGCCCCTGTGAATTAATGTATTTAAGGGTGGTGCTGTGCATGGTCCTCTCTCTTGCACTGGCCCTGACCAGCACAACCTCAGGTGTGGGCAGTGCGGCCCTGGCCTGGTCCCAACATAAGCTCAAGCCCCGCTGCAGCTCTAGCCTAAGAAAGAGAGCTGGGAACACTTCAGAACCATCAGAAGGGACCTGCAGCGGAGAAAAGAGAGGGAAGTGAAGAAAACAACTGTGCAAAACACCAAGGTTGGTGAAGGAAGAAAAGAGAGGGAGGAGGAGGAGCATGAAGCTGAGGTTCACCCTGTGACCTGTGGTGGGAGTGCAGGTCTACTGGCCTGCAGCCCATAGCCTGTGGAGGTTCACTGGTGGAGCAGATCCACATGAGAAGGTGGGTGCCCCTGAAGAAGCCGTGACTCCAGGCAGTGTGTGCTGGAGGAGTTTGTGTATGAGGGAACTGCGACCATGGGCAGACCCGAATTGGAGCTTTGTGGACTTGGGCTGAAGCAGTTTTTGTGCATGAGGGAATTGCAGCTGTGGGCAGACCCACATTTGGACTTTTGTGGAGAACTTTTCTCCTGTGGGAAGGGCGCCGTGTAGAAGTAGAGGGAGGCTAGGGGGAGTCCTCCCTGCCCCTGAAGAGGAAGGAGTGGCAGAGACTGCATGAGATGAAATGACTGCAACCCCCACTCCCATCTCCCCTGCACCGCTGGGCAAAGTGGGCGAGGTAAAGAAAACCGGAAACAAAGCCAAGCCCAGGAAGAAGGGAGGAGTGGGCGAAAGGTGTTTGACTTTAAGATCTAGTTGTATATCTCACTGTTCTACTCTGATGTTATTGGTAACAAATTAAAATAGTTTTGTTTTTTTCTCCTTATGATGAGTCTGTCTTTTGCGCATGACCATTAAGTGGTGAGAAGCCCTCCCAGTCCTTATTTTGTCTAGCCCCCTTTTGTAGGCATGGTGGTGCTCTGTTGCCCACTGGGTTTAAGTTATGACAAAATCTTTGAAGTCTCTTTCATTATTCAATATAAAGTAAAAAAATTTTCTATTTTCAGCACCAGAATTTCTCTTCCAGCACACAATATTCTTGTAAATTCTCATACCAAATATATTGTTTCACTATTTATACCAATCTGTATTTACAATTTACCTTAAATATTTTTTTTCAGATTTCCTTTACTCATGGCTCCCTTGCCACCTGCCCTTCCTGGTCTCTTTTGAATGTTCTTTACCCATTAGGTTCAACAGCCAACCCTGCTAGCTTGCTGCTGCTTTTACTTGCAGGGACTCAGCTGTAGTACTTTGTAGAAGCCACTTCTCCCCCCTGTGACTGTCAGCATGAAATGCTGCTCGAAGGGATTGTGAAACCTCACTCGTGTGGTTTCACCTAAAGAGTGATTCCTACTGCTAAGGAAAAAAAAATATTCATTGGTTTGATTTCAACAATATTTTATTTTTTGAGGTTTGCTGCAAAGTCTAAATTGTTGCACTGCATACAAGACTAAACTGAAGAGGTGGGGTGGAGGCTGGCTGTGGTGATGTTGTTTGGTTGTGGTTTTGGGGTTGGTGTGGGGATTCTTTGTGAAAGAAAGGAATTTTCTGTTATCCAGTTTTAGTTTTTGTAAGTATCCAAATTAAGGAATAACTGCAATCTCATAAGAGGTTTTAGATCTAAATTCTCATGTGTGACTACAGGTGCTTTGAGTTGTATTTTAGGGTCTTGATTTATTGTAAGAAATTATGGAAAATACTTCAGCAACAGAATAATTGAGTTTTTTATGAAGTTTAATCTAAATGGTAAAGCACACAGATTTTATTCTTATCTCCAAATATGTGGCTCTTCTGCAAAGGAAAACACTTTAGTTCACTGGAGTTGTAACTTGGCCATCTGACAAACAACATATTGAGAAAGTTGAATAGATGACTAATCTAGAAGGCAGCAGCTGGGCTTACTCAATCACCACTGGCATCTCTGAATGCATTCCTCACAATTCTCTTTCATCTGATAGAATTTCAGTCATTTTCTTGTTGTGATTTCCTGTGAAGATTATTATTGTGAAATATTTGTATGGTGCTTAAATATCTTGATCTTAGTGCAAGAAAGCTTTGTTCCTTGTACTTCATTACTTGCAGCTTTGAGTTGTAGTTCCTTGTCATCAAATGTAGGCACCTCAAAACTGTGTACTTTGTTCAGTACCTAAATGGCCTCTCTCCTTTCTGAGTGACGCATACAATGACGTTCACCTGCAAACATAGAACTTTTAATTTGTTCTTCTATTAACCAATGTAAAGTAACATAGATCTTTCACAAAATGCCATTTGGAACCATTATTTGCTTTGGAATCTTGCTTTCTTCCTTCAAAATACCATTTATCCTGTTCTTATGGATGATAAGTATTACAGCTCTCTTTGCTTCCCTTTGAAATCTGTATCAGTAGAGGTGGCAGAATGAGGACCTTCATTATCTAGATTTCTCTCCATAGTCTGCTGTCTGATTACAGATAATAGGAGTAAACATCCACTTAATTACTAAGTATATTGCAGCTAAAGCTGTCTGGTAACTATAGTTATAAATAGATTCTACCATATAATTTTATTCGTATTTATGACCTCTTTTGTTTGCTTATAGATGAACATTTGGTTGAATTAAATTTATTTGCAAGCATGTTTGTGATAAGTACAAATGCTGCATATGAGCACCAACTAAATATTGGCAAGATATGAGACTTCAGAAAAAAGCTTTCACGACCACTTAACGTTCATGTCTTTCTCCTCAACCAACTTCTATTTATTTTTATGCTGTAAAATACTAGTACTGAAGTAACTTAAATAATATGCACACATATTTCAACTTGGAAATATAGCTATAAAACTGACACCTCTTTTTACCCTCCTATTCTATTCCCTTGCCCATTCCAGACAATCTTAAGAAATTTTGTTTTGAACCTCTCAGATAACAAAAAAAACCAAAGATCTGATTTGACCAAAAGCATGTGCTTGTTTTTTTTTTTTAATTAATCCACAATCTAAAAATTAAGGGTCATTCTGCATAAAAATATCTTTGCGAAAACATGTGTTATGATTTAGCAAACTGAACAGAACAACCAAACTGAAAAACAACTACGAGGTGGTTACACTCATGATCACAGATGCAATTTCTCAAGAATCCTAAGTCATGAGAATATTACAACCTTTACACATTTCTATTGGAATATGAATCCTTTAGGGTTTGTCTACACAGAAAATTTACTGGCATAGTTTTTACTGTTATAGTTACATTGCTCTAATTCTCCCTGTATATGCTTATTTTAGAATAGGTACCATGAGAGGGAGCTATAAATACAGTGGTATGATTACATTAGTAATTTTTTTTTCCTTCATAGATCTTCTTTCTGGGTAAATCTTTGATGCAGCACATAATTTGTATATCCATTTCACAAAAGCACAGAGGTTGTGACTAAGTAGCATAAAACTAGCACATCTGGGCTAAAAAAAAAAAGTTCTGGTTTAATCATCATTGTCTCTGCATGTGCTTAAGGGCTATAGCTATACTAGTAAATTGAATTGTCTGAGAACATTCACCATAATTAGGACAAGTTTATCTCTGCAAGTAGCTTGTTAGAAATACTACTTGCATTAGCTTGACCCATGCTAACCACCAATCATCCCAAACAATTCACATCTACAGTTCAGCAGTTAAAATGTCTCTGGGACCTGTTTCTGACCTCCAACAATATCCAAGCAGGCCTTGTAACTCCATATACCCTAATGCCATGCAGTCCTTCCTGCTGTTGTGTTGCTTAGCAGCTGCACTGGACAGACAGAGAATCACATTACGTATTTTCACCCTTAGGAGTGCAGAGCAGACTGTTGTTCTTACATCAAGGTAGAGTTGCAGGGAAAAGCAAGGTTCAAGGAAAGCACATTGCAGATGCAGTCTATGAGATTGGCCATGAGTAGAATGAATGTAGCTCTGGATGGATCTCTCGCCTTTCCTGTACTGAGATTACTCTATACATGGAGGTGGGATGCCCTCTTTCTTCACCTGGAGGAGATCAGCCACACTGTTGAGAAAATGGGAGGTAAGAGAAAGGGATAGGCAGTTCATATTCTACTTCCCTCCAATCTCCTTCCTAAGTCCATGACATTCCTTGAAGTGTAAGCATGGAAAATTCCCATTGTTATGGTTTCCTTTGTCTGGAAAATAAAGTGGGGTAAATAGTTGCATTCATTTAAATGGAGGAAGAGATTTGGGTGTTGTGATTGGGTATGTTGGGTAGCAGTGGCATACAGTAGAGGTGCGATAAACTGAGGAGAGGAAAAAGTTTCTTAAAGCCCTTGTAACAACATGACAGGAAAGCAGATTTTATAAGAATGTCTGTCTGTGTCATATAGATAAATGAGAAACAGTTCTTAAGATGCTTAACATAGAGGTGCAAGTAACGTCTGACTCAGCATCTACAACCTCCAAGTGTACAATATAGACAGTTTGAAACATTAGGATCTAGAAACTGTTCAGCTGAGTGTGGGTGGTCGGTCCCCAGGGCTCATCCAGAAAGGCTATGTGTGAGAAGACTGTGGAGGCAGGCAGAGACCAGCCGTGAGAAAGGGCTAGAACAGCTGTGAGTAGTCTCTGATTTAGCAGAATGAATGTTGCACCTCATCACTACCTATCAGATGGTCTGTGTCACAAACATATGGTGTGGCAACAGAGAGAAAAGTGTGGTTTGAGGCAAATCACAGAATCACAGAACGTTAGGGATTGGAAGGGACCTCAAAAGATCATCTAGTCCAATCCCCCTGCCGGAGCACGAACACCTAGATGGGGTTGCACAGGAAGGCGTCCAGGCGGGTTTTGAATGTCTCCAGAGAAGGAGGCTCCACAACCTCTCTGGGCAGCCTGTTCCAGTGCTCTGTCACCCTCACTAAGAAGTTTCTTCTCAAATTTAAGTGGAACCTCCTGTGTTCCAGCTTGTGTCCGTTACCCCTTGTCCTATCATTGTTTGTCACCGAGAAGAGCCTGGCTCCATCCTCGTGACACTCACCCTTTAAATATTTATAAACATGAATGAGGTCTCCCCTCAGTCTCCTCTTCTGCAAACTAAAGAGACCCAGCTCCCTCAGCCGCTCCTCATAAGGGAGATGCTCCACTCCCTTAATCATCTTTGTAGCCCTACGCTGGACTCTCTCCAGCAGTTCCCTGTCCTTCTTGAACTGAGGGCCCATGTTATATGGTAGGGGTTAAAGGGAGTGCCCTTTAAAGATTTTTGGGTTTTTTAATCTGTCTGTTTCTTCTGGTGTTTTGGTTTTCTTTTTTTCTTTAAGTCAGAGGAACTCAGGTACAGCAAGAGAATGTGTTGGTGCCATGTAGAACGTGGGCGAAAAGCCACATCTATTTTTAAAAACTGTCTTGGAGTATGGCTGATGGAACACTGATGCAATGTTTGTTAATATTTTGATGGAAAAGCCCTGAACTAGATGTGGACAGTGAGGTCAGGCAAGATGTACATGAGCTAAAGGACCCAATCTGCTGTGAATCCTCTTTTTGAAATATTTTTCCTGTATTCTGACGATGATGTATAAGGTTCTCCAGGTAAAAGATGTTTTGCACAACACTAAGCATGCTGATGTCCAGCCTGTCCCTCAGAGTTTTCTATTTCAAAATCAGCAGGTCGAACACTGCGATGAGATGTTACAGGACCACAGATCCTGATCCAAACATAGGTCTTGTAGTTGTTTTAATGACTGCCAATTCCAGGTAAAACCTACCACGGTTGTGCGATTCTTCCCTGATAGTCTTAACAGCAGCCTTCAGGATGCTGGAGAGGAAGACCCTTCAGTTGCTGGAGGAATTGTGCAGAGGCCTGTGACTGCAGGGAGGGAGGTAAGGAGTATGTATTTCCAGTTTACACTGGTTTACCAGTGTGCTCATTTTAAAAATCCATGTGCTGCTGGGGCTGTGCAATATCTTCACATTAGGTTTTCCTTGGCCTTGCTGACATTGCAGATGTGCACCAGTCATGGGTAGATGTATGATGGTCTTTGTACCATCTGTCACAATCCTGCCTGCTATGGACTTTCTGATAGCAAACTGCTTGCATGTTGACTAGAGCAAGTCACAGGAATGTTCCTTTCATTTTTATGACAGAGATGTGGAATACCTGAAAAACAAATTCACATGTACTAGCAAAACACAGTTTCCACAGTAGTCCTTTCCCATTTAACCACAGCTTTTGAGTGCACAAGGGAAAATCCTAATTGTCCGAAGACTGCAAATTACAAGATGTTGAAGAAGAGAAGAAACAACTTTTGAGATGGTACTAGAGTAATAACAGTCATTTTAAAATTATTGGGTAATTAACAAAGTCATACACTACAGGAATATCTCCCTCAAACTTTGCAGGCAGTCCAAATTCCAATGATGCATTCCTTACACAAGGTCAGCATGAAATAAAAATGGTTGTGTATGAGTCCATTCCAATTGTGGTCTGTTATGTGGGCAGACTTCAGAAACACCTGCTTTGCAACTGATAGAAGCTGAAACTCTGACGATATCGTTTACAGACAGTGTGTCTTGGACGCCTTCCGAGTAAGCACTTTACTTCTATCAAAGTGCAGCCTGATGTTGGAGAGGAGGTGTGGGCCTTTACCTCCTCAGCAATAACTCTGTAGGTTTTGATTAGCATTTCTAATCAAAATGCTATCTGTCCAACTTTGAACAGATGTTTTATGTTCTATCTCTACATGCAGCATATGTCAGGTGACGATTTAAGCAGTTAAATGAGATTATGAGGCAAACACTGGAACTCAAAACTAGAAAGTATTAGTTTTTATTAAAAAAGATAAATGCATTTTGATATCAGATCTTGTGAAGGATTAGAAAAAATATTGTTTCTAATGCAGTTTATTCCTGGAAATCAATTGTAGATATCAAATATATAAGCACTCTTTTAATGTGACTCCCTTTTTTAAAAAAAAAAAGAATGATTGATGATTGCTACTGAAAAAAGAAATTAACTTTGGTTGTTGCCTTGTAGCTCTCTCTGTTCTATCCGAGATGTCGTCATTGAAATGTTATTATTCAGAACTGAGAAGTATTGGAGACCTACTGCCTAAGGCAATGAGGAAGTAGAAGGAAGGCTGTTTAATTGAACCTGCTAACGATAACGTTGACTATTCATGTGAAATAGAGGTGCATAATCAGAACAACAGGGAGAAAGGGAATATATTAATTCTCATTTTTGGAATGAAGTAGAAGCTCCAGACAGAGTTTTTGATGGGGTTTTTTTGTTTCACTGTTTTTTTGATGGGTTGGGTTGGGTTTTTTGGTTTTGGGTTGGGTTTTTGGGGAGTTTTTTTGGTTGTTTTTTTGTTGGGTTTTTTAATGGAGGATTATTTTTCCCTATACAGAGAAAGTAGGCTCATAGACATCTATAGCGGAGCAAAATTTTGTTTGAGACTGCTGCAGAAAAAAAGCCAAGTATGGCTCTTTTTCTTTGAAAAGTATGAAGTAACAGGTCTAAGTGATGTACAGTATCTTCCATCTGTCCTCTAGCCAATGTGGCTGCTCAGTACTGCCTTTAGGTGATACTACACAAACAGAGGAAATCCTGCAAGTATATGCAGGGTCTACCAAGAAACAAACCATGTCTAAAGGTTCTCTCTTGTGAGAGCAAATGCACCCATCAGTATATTGTAATGTGAGTAAACTTAGTGAAAAATGCAGAGCCTCAAACTTGGATTTCAAAGTAAGCAAAAACAAAACCGACAGGCTTAACTCCTGCAAACTAAAAAGCATGAAGGTGGGCTGAGGCTGTGTCAGGAGGTATAGTAACCCTCAGAAATTCTGACCAATCCTTCTCTTTGGTGAAACACAGGTTTTTTTTACACTCAAGTGCCTTGCCTTTCACTCCAAAAGGTTTCAGCTCTTGGTGGCTGGTTCTCAGCATTTTCACCCTCAATTTGTTTAAGGAGAAGGGAGGACACAGCATCTGAGTACTGCACCCCAGTGCAATGTGATGTACAATGTACAGTACACTGTAAGACTTCTGTCAAGTTTTACCAGACTAAGTTAGCTTTCTGTAACCTCCTAGAGACAGTGTCCGAAAAGCGAAAGGTAGTCAGTAGTCAGCCATCTTGATGCATAAGCTGGACACTAATGTTTTGGTTGTCAGGGCAACAACACAGTATTTAAAAAGAAAATGCATCTACAGAATGTAGAAGACAAGACATTTCACAATTCAAAAGAAAAAGGAGAAGTACTTAGTTAAATCAATTAAATTTACTGCCATGAAGGACTTATGCAAGTCTCACTTACTATATTTTAAAACAGACATGAACTGGAACAGCCTTAGATACCACTGAAAATGAAACGAATCTGTGTTATGACAGCCTGTAACAGAAACAAGATAGCAGTTTGTAAGTAGTCCACAGTCTAAAATATTGTAGTAGTATTGAAAAGTACAGGATTTTTCCATGGTTAAATATTTGAAGTTTATATTCAGTGGCATGGTAGGTGTGAAAACAAAGTTCACTCAACCAGAATGAATGTGTCAACTGCAAACAATCATGGAATTACAGCTTAGTGTAATTTTCAAGAAGTTAAAATTTTCAATTAAAGAAGAGAATGTCTGAGATTAATTACCCTTGGTTCTTAACTAGTAATCTTGGGAACTTCCAACCAAATTCTTGTGGAAGTGATTACCCTTTACTAATCCATATTTTAAATATATGTGATAATTTTTCTTTCTCTGGTGAAATCTGAGCTCTCCAATTAAAGAAATCAGATGTAGTACATCTAACATAATTATTTATGGATAACAGGACTGACCTGTTGGGGAGCAGCACAGGTGAAAGGGACCTGGATGTCCTGGTGGACAGCAGGATGACCATGAGCCAGCAATGTGCCCTTGTGGCCAAGAAGGCCAATGGCATCCTGGGGTCTATCAGAAGGGGTGTGGGGAGTAGGTCGAGAGAGGTTCTTCTTCCCCTCTCCTCTGCCCTGGTGAGACCACATCTGGAATATTGTGTTCAGTTCTGGGCCCCTCAGTTCAAGAAGGACAGGGAATTGCTTGAAAGAGTCCAGTGCACAGCCACAAAGATGACCGAGGGAATGGAGCATCTCCCTTATGAGGAGCGTCTGAGTGAGCTGGGTCTCTTTAGCCTGGACAAGAGGAGACTGAGGGGTGACCTCATTAATGTTTATAAATATTTAAAGGGTGAGTGTCAGGAGGAAGGAGCCAGGCTCTTCTCTGCGATGTCAAATGATAGGACAAGGGGCAATGGGAGCAAGCTGGAGCATAGGAGGTTTCATGTGAACTTGAGGAAAAGCTTTTTCACTGTGAGGGTGGCAGAGCACTGGAACAGGCTTCCCAGAGAGGTTGTGGAGTCTCCTTCTCTGGAGACATTCAAAACCCACCTGGACGCGTTCCTGTGTGACCTAGTCTAGGTGATCCTGCTCTGGCAGGCGGGTTGTACTGGATGATCTTTCAGGGTCCCTTCCAACTCCTAATATTCTGTGATTCTGTGATTTAAGTACTCAAATGTTTAGTTTACTGAGCTACAACTATCAGAACCCAGTTGCTGACTCACGTATCTGTTTTGTTGCATAAAATTGTTCAAACATTTGTTTTCTAATAAAATATTGCAGGCCAGAAAAATATCTCTTCCAGCAATATCAATACTTCACTAAGGCTTGACCTTTTTACATTAAAAATCTGAAAACAGAAGGAGAGAAAATAAAAGGAACTGAAAGGCTTTGGGGTTTATGGTATCTGTGGAAAATCAGAAATAAAACAGAAGAAATATTCACAGCCTAATAGAACAAACTTCAGGGAACATCTGTGTTTTGTAAAACATACTTATAAAAGCATGCAGAAGTAATTTTACAACTTCTCCTTGTTTAAATATAAAACTGTGAACAATAATGTCAGACTGTTTCCATTGCAGCATTATCATATGTTATAATATTATCATATATGATTCAAATGGCAAATCTTAGTAGACCTTTTCATGAGTCAGGACATTGTGGGCTCTGAATAAAAGTGATTTACTGGAAGAAAAAAAAGAAAGGGAAAAAAAAATCAAACCTCAAAAAAACCAAACCTCAAAATAAAACTGAGATTATACCAGCTGGGTACTTCGATAAATTTTAATGCCAGGCTAGGTAAAATGAATACTATAGTGGTTTAATTCAGAAGAAAGATAAATGACTATTTCAAAAAAGTAATTGCTCAAACTATGGCTGTACATATATTTTGATGTAATTCTATTACACTGTTGAAGCTCTTGATGTCATGCAGGATAATTAAATATTTAATCATCTTAGCAATTACACACAGTGTATGGTATATAGACCTTAAAATTTCATAAATTAAGTCACAGAAAGTATTTGAAAACAGATTAAGCTATTGCAAAAATACATATATATTCTCTTCAATCATGAAAAAAATCATATGTGTATGAATGTGAGAGACTGACCTAGTATTTAAAATGACACAGGGTGAAGCTTTCCCAAAAGTGTATCCCAGACAAAATGAGACCTGAACTACACTAGCCAGGTCTATGTCGTTAGGTGATATTCGTACGTGCTAGGAAAACAAGGGAAGCATAGATAATTGTTAAGGGGTGATGTGCCAAATACCTCTGGATTACATCTGCCCTACTCTAATATTTTAGAAATTCAAAGAAATTAGCCTGGGATGATTTAACCAGCAAGGCCACTGGTAGTTTGTGGGACCATCTAAGTCAGAAAGCAACAAATAGTGAACAAACTAGCCTCTCTGAAAAGGATATGTCCACAAGCATCTGAAGCCATGCAGGCTAAGCCCAATGTGGAACTGCCACTCATATAGTCCAGGCCATCTGCTAGGACTCAAGCACCTCAGCCAGCTGCAGGGAGTGTCCTTCTCTACAACGGCCATTGGTGGTCATGGCTGGACCAGAGAACTTAAGCAGTGTGCAGATACTTTGCACAGTGTGCATGTGTGTATGTGTTATAATTGCTATTGACCCACTATACCTGTGCCACTTAGTAAATAAAGCTTAGATTTTATGTTACTGAATGGTGCAGTTCTGTTTTCGTGGCTACCTCACCCTAAACTCCACCATGATGTAAATTTATCGTGAGTGTATGCTGTGCTTCCCTGGAATATGATTTGAGTTTCACCATAGACAAGTAAAAGAAACGGAAAAATTTTATTTATAATTGCATATAATGGTGGAGTTTTTAGTCCTTAAGACTCAGGATCTATTTTTATGTACTTACATTTTTAACAAACCTCTATACTTTTGCAGTTGATACTTGAAAACTTTGAGAAAAAAAATTAACAAATGTTTTTTTCTTGTGTGAACTGAAGCCCCATGTCATGATCAATCTGTTTTCTTTACAGATATCTGATAGGTTCCAGCACTGTATCTGTTAATTTAAAACATTTTCAAGGCAGACATTGAAAGAAAAGAGAAGAGAATTTGCTTCACAATGTTGTAATTGTTAGTCTCATGAGTTATTGGATTGTCTGAATCCATAAACCATTCATTACTTCTACTATCAGTGCTAATAACATTATGAACCTAAACCTTCTTATCCTGCTTTCCATTTGCTAAAACGTTCCATAATTACTGTTGATTCTCTTAATAATAGCATAGCCTAACTACTAAGCCAAAAGAAATTTACAATGGAGTGTTTTTAATCTATATGAAATGGAACCTAACAAAGAAAAAAAAAAGAGAGAAAGGTAGAGAAATTCTCTCATTCTACATAATCTTTTCAGTGCCAACTCAAAATTAAGATTATGTAGTTGTATGGGCCTGGCCTGGCGCAGCGTGAGTTAAATGCCTCAAAGCAGGTGATTCTCAAGGAGCGACACCCCAGTGGTAGGAATGGCCGTGCTGGAGAGCATGTCCAGGTCTACCCAGGAGAGGAGTGTGTCATGTCCTGCTGAGTGCCCTACCACCTGGTACAGGCAAGGGGCGTGAGAGAAGAGTTTAAATAGCCCCCCTTAAGCCTGAGACGGTGTGATTCACCCACCATCTTCCAACCTGGACAAGACAAAGAAACTACTTGTCCAGCCTCCATCTTAACACCAAAGGCCTTGGAAGTGGTGACTATCCCTCACCTTTTCTACTTCTCTGATAACTATTTCTTTCTTTTCTTTCCTTTTTCTCATTTTCTCGTTCTCTTTTCCTTTTTTCTAACACGTGCGGCTGCAGCGGGCTGTAACTGGCAGTTTTGGTTTTGGGTTATGGTATTAAGCTAAGTTTTCTCTTGGTTCTGCTAGTCAAATTGTTATAGTGTTGCTAAGTTGCACTGTGTTCTGGTAATTCTGGGGTCATTTCGGTTTCTTGTCGGTATTCCGACGCTCACGGGTTGTTGAAAGGTTTGAATCCGGTGTTGTTTTTTTCGAGGCATGTATCTTATCTAGTAAAAACATTGTTTACACCCTTCTTCCTGAGTGATTTGTATCGTTCTATTGCCGTGCTGGGATAAAAGAGCTCACTTTTTAAAGCGGGCCATGACAGTAGTGAAATAAAACTACACAGTCCAGAATCAGATAAAGGTGTCTAGATTAAAAGTACCTGACCATAAGCAACAGAGCAATAAGCATTATATATTACCTACAGGAGTCTTACATTATCTTTGAGAATAAAATAGCATAATCAGAGCTGGAATTCTGTCCTTGTGATCTATCCTACTGCTCACATGTTTCTAGCCCTCTCCAGCCACAATCTTTGAACATGTAGGAACATGTAAAGAGGATCTTTTCTAGACCAAACCAAAACCAACCAAAACAAAACACATCAGAAAACCCCAAATCAACCAACCAACCAAAACCCCAAAAGTCTCTCTACTGGAACTTTCGTAATCTGACTGAAAGCTATTTATCTATAAGAAATGCTTGAAGTTTTCCCTTTCAAAAAAAATGGATAAATGTCTGTTTTGTGTGTGTGTGTGCATGTGTGATTTTATTGAGCCTTTTATTGTTTCCCATACTTTAATTCCCTGTTTGTATAACTCATTCAATCTGTGTTATTCTAATAGTATTATAGGTATGATTAGGATTATGCTATCTGTAAATTCATTGAACTGTTTGCTCTCTAATAAACACAGAAAAAACCTGAGATTAAATGTGGAGTGGGTGATTGTTTATTTTTTCTCTTTGGAAATGCTGCATTATGCTAAGAATTATTTAGCTAGATATTCAGAAATTGTTTGAAAAAAATGTATGGCATTACATTTGCAATGAAAAACTCCGTGAAATGTCAGGAACTAAATACATGTCTAGAGAGTCCCTGGGTGTCAATAAATTAGAGAACTAAGAATTCCAGTCATGAAAATGTTACTCATGTGGATATATGTGGTTGTATGTGAATCAAAAAGGTACAAGATATGTACTTAAAGAAATAGCAAGATGCTGCGAGGAATTTGTTGCTCTTAGAACATGCACACTGGGACCCACTCTTGTATAATATCATCAGTTGCAATTCCAAGCTTCACTGTCATAACAAGGTCATATAGCACTAGAAATTGTGTCTTTCAGCATCAGGTCATGATTAAAGTTACCATCTTGCAATGATGTAGCAAAGCACATACAAAGACATTACTAATGTAGCATCCTGGGACTGGGCTCTGCAGGGGCATCAGTGCTGGGTGTAGAATAAAGGAAGAGGAGAGCTTTATACTGATTTTTAGCATAGATTTAACAGTTGTATTTATTGTTTTGCACCAGGAAGTGCTGGTTCTTTTTGGAGTCAAACAAGAAAACCACATATTAATGTTCCAGAAAAGGTGATACTAAGTTATGAGATATTACATCCCTAATGATGGAAATCCGGGATTATACAACATCACACAGATCTCTCTGGTCAGGGAATGGCATGGTACGCAAAATTCTCATTCACAGTGAGGTTTTCTGTTACTGCAGCCTTTAGAGTTCCTTCAGGATTTTCTTCAAGATGTTTTTATGAAAACATATTCCTTCATTTCAGAGTGAAGACAAGAACATATCAGTGGCGTTGTCACTGATGCCACTTGAGAACCAGCTATAGGATCTTCCATTACTATTATGTAGCTGAGTTTATCCTACACCATAGGTTATGTGTAGCACAGGACAGTCCTTGAGGCCAAGTAATATGTTCAGCACAGCACAGCAAACGCCTGCACCTACTCACGTCAGCTGTGACTGGAGCACTAACTACTTAATATTCAATAGTGTCCACCTCAGGACTAACACCTTTATTAACAATACTTTAGCAGTATTTGGTGGCTATTTTACCTTTGTCTTACCCGACCTCCAAACAGGAGCTCTGCTACCAAGCTAGTAGACCCAAATGCACCACTGAAGCTCTATCAAACCTCTAGCTTACATTCTATGAAAGGTTTTCTAAGCAATGGACTTGAGTCCAACTATTTTGTCTGAGACACTGCAGTAAGTTATAAAAAGAACTTAATAATAGCAGAATTAATAGGGATGCTGTTGTGAGTTTTAAAAGCTGTCTATCATGACTAGTTACGAAAGCCAGCTCCTCTAGTTCCTCATGTTCCATACATGGTATGATAATATGGTATGAACGTATCTGAAACTTGGCAAAGAACATTTTGAAATACTTGTTCTACAAAATTTTATTTTTGAAGCTTTTTAGAGGTAACATGCCAAAGTTAGGATAATGAAACAGTTCATTTCAAAGCGTTGCAGGAAGTAACTTTTAAGACTTCCACTAGGATTGGTTTTATAAAAAATTTAATATTTAAGATTGGCAGTATTCTAAATAATTTTAGAATGATGATGATGTTTAAATAGAGATTAAGTGTCTCTTTTTTCTTTGATGTCCAAGCCTAACTTCCATCTGTGCTGCACACAAATGGTTTTTCACCTTTGAAAGTTCAACTTGGCCCTTAAAATCATCCTTAAAATTAGTGATGTTTTTGTTATATATTATTACTTATAGAAAAATACAACAAAGCCTGTGGGACTATCCCAAGTACAAATACAGGCTAGGCAGAGAATGGCTTGAAGAGAAGTCTTGAAGAGAAGAACTTGAGGATGTCAGTTGACAAAAAACTCAACATGAGCCAGCAATGTGCACTTGCAGCCCAGAAGACCAACCATATCCTGGGCCTACAGAAGCATGGTCAGCAGGTCAAGGGAGGTGATTCTGCATATTAGTGCTTCTGGTTTTATTATATTTTATAATGTTGTTATTATTAATTACATTAAACCCTCTGTTTTTAATATGCTAGAAAGTAAGGAAATATTTTAGAAGACGAAGATTCAGTGTTCATTGTGTATGTGTGGATACTTAGACACTGTAAATATTTAGATATGAGAATTGAATATATGCTTCCCAGGGCTTCGGAAAGAGCCCTAGCTGCAGAGGTGGACAACAGTATCCTGGGCAATATTCACAAGAGAAGAGTCAATACATCAAGGGAAAAGACTGAGCCTATCTGCTTGGCGCTTGTGGCACTACACCTAGGTACAGTGGCCAGTTACCCTCCCTTCATTCCCAGCCACACATTGCACAAAGAACATTGATTATCCAGCAAAGGCCACTATTTTTACAGAAAGCTAGAGCACATAACCTGTGAGGAGAGGTTAAGGGAACAGGTCCGATGAAAATTTCATGGAAACCTAACAGCAGGCTGCAAAGATCTACAAATCAAGAAGCAATCAAGAAGTTAGATCCTTCCTGTTGTGAAGACAACAGTAAATGGTAGGAGAAGAAGATACAAGAAATATGAGTTGAAATGAGAGAAAGGTTTCACACTGGATAGAAAGAAAACTTTTCACTCTGAGAACAGTCAAGCAAAGAGACAGGTTGCCCAGGGGTTGTGCAGCCCCTATCCTTGAAAATTTTTATGACGCTACTGGATAAAGCCCTAAGTAACACAGTCTGACCTCATAGCTGACCCTGCTTTGATCAGAAAGTTGGACTAAGGGCCTCCTGAGGTCTCTTTCAACATGAATTATCCTATGATCTTTTATAGCTGCACTCTTATACAATCGTAAGACTATACATGACATTCTTAATCTTTTGAGCATTGTGTTCTTGAATCCTAAATAACTTCTTCCTTCGAAGGCAATTCACAGAGGCTGACATGTTGAAGTATATTGTAAAGCTACATTTCATTAGAAACTTCATTTTTTAAAATTCTATTTCCTTTCATCTGAAAATTATATTAAATTTTCTTTCTAAAAGAAAAGAAACACTTGTTACAGCTGACTAAAGGGGAGGAGAAGTAGATGGAAAACTACACTTTCTAAACAAATTTTGAACAATTTCAATTTATTGTGCATCAGGTATAGTTTTATAAACTATTAGTACTGTACTTTGATCAAAACAAATATCTTAGTTTAAAACTAATTGAGAAAATAATAGCGCTCTTAGAAGGAAAGTCTTTTTTATAATAAATTAGCTTAAATGTCCAGAAGAATGAATTATGTTTACTGGAAGCCTTCATCTTTATATCTATTTTATGAATGTGGGTTGAGTGGTTATCTTTAAATGTTCTAGATTTAAAATGTGTATTGTCCGCAGCCTAAACAGAACTCTAACTTGTGGAATATGTGTAAGATAACCTTCTAACATGTCTACCTCACCTAGTAGGTCATTGGATGTGCTATCTGAAGAAAGGACCTATATAAAAGCCTGAGTTCAGAATTGTAATACAAGAAAAGAAATTTTTTGTGTGGAGGAATGAGCTTTGCCTAGATTTCTTTTTCCTAAGTATTCTTCCATTGCAATTTGCTTTCTCTTGTTGTGTCTCTGTTTCTGTGAGCACTAAACTATCTTTGCACCGAGGCCAAAAGTTACATCCAAAGACAGCAAAAAAAGCTACAAAGAGAGAATCAAATCAGCATGTCCTTTAGTTTAATGGTTAGTAATACTTAGATCTGAACTAATAATAATTCTTGTATTAGAATGTCAATTGTACTAACAATAAAGTCTTGACTATATATAAGATGTACTTCTTTTCTGCCCTTAAGATTTTGAGGGTAACATAAATTGCTGAACTTCCACTGAGATAATCGGGTCATGCATATGTGTAACCTTGCTCCGAAACTTCAGAAAATATAAGCCACTCTTGAATTAGGCATAGTTCTTGCCTAATTCTTCATTTTGAACATGAAAAAAAAATCCTAGTTGGGCTGTTTTCCTAGGACTTTTGGAGCAGAAATTTGAGACATCATTACATTCTTCAGAAACAAATAGTAAATTAATTGGGTGAGAGGAGTTTGTTTTTATGACTGCTCAAGACATGTTCTGCTGCACAAAGATTCATTTCATCCACTTATTATATGATACATAGATTCAGATGTTTTGTATTACTACCTCTACACCTTGCTATTGCACTTTTGGTTGACTTGATAATAAAGAGTAACAGCTGAGAGAAACTGCATTCTCTGGAAACACATATATGTGTATATTATAAGCTCTATGCATGCGCTTTTGTTGTATTTTTTAAAATACCTTTAACTTCAGTGAAAAGGTTATTTCAGGTAAAACCTTATGCATTAAAGTTGTACGGTAATGTAAAACTAATTGCAAAGACCTCTGCATAGATTTGTGGTTACATGATGTGGTTTCTTAAACTTTTAACAAAATTTCCTAAAGCCCTACTTGCAATGTAGACTCCCAAGTTGTGTGGTTACACAATTTTTTTAAAAAATATTTCAGAAATATTTTAGAAAAAGCAACATTTTCCAATTTGATTGATAGTTTGCAACAGTCTGCCAGCCAACTGAGGTTTGATGGTCTGGTGAGAGCCATAACTATGGCTAAGTATTGATTCATTTGAAATGTAATATGAGAGACACTCCTAGTGTTTTGCTGCTAATGTGTCTCATAGCTTCAAGTATTCAGGTTTATCATCCTGAGAAATGAATATTTTTAAAAATGTCATTCATTTTACATTTCTGGGTTGTGTCAGGGCAAGGCTTTTTCTATTAATTAATTCTTGTATCCATTGGCTAATACAACTGAGAAAACATATTTTTAAAATAAGGAAGGCAACAAAAATACAGGGATAGGGATTTTTTTATCACTATAAATTATTCCCAAAGCAGATCATGCATTGTTTTAAATGATGAAAACAGCTATCTTACAACTGCAGTTTTCCAGCTTCACCAAAAATCTGTCCTGTAGTCTGGTTGGGTTTTTGTCTTTCTTTTTAAACTGTTACAGAATGGTTACTATTTGCCTTTTTCACAATGGAGCTTGGGTATAATTTGCTCCTGTTTTTCTTTTAGAGATCTATTTTAGAGATTTTTCCAAAGTTAAAAGCATTTTTCCATGTATGAATTCATTGAGCACAAACTGGGGAAAGGATATTTGTACCTAAGCACTTTTTTATCTTCATGCTTTAATATTTCAAGACATATTGTCCTGAATGAGTCTGGACCTTGTGATTACTAAATGTGGAATCTTATATTTGTCCCTACATAGCCTCAGCTGCTTTTTTGGAGCAGTTCTTCAGCTCTTTCTGTACTGCCTTTCTGAACTTCTGTTCTGTCCTTGGTGAAGGGGATTTCCTGTTGAGCTGTAAAAGCCTGACTTTGTCTAAACAGAAAACCAGTCCTGGCTACTAAATTTTATAGAACAGATCTGTTATAAATCCAGCCTGTCATTTCATGATTTATAGCCTGAAAGACTAAGCATTCAGTAATTTAAGCACTAGAACATGAGTCACTAGTTAGGAACTCATTCACAGATTAGTCCCAGTTTACTCCTAATAATTGTAATTTGTGAATACTTCCTAGGTAATGTGAACAGCTATTTTGCACACAAACTTAGCATGTTCAAATTAGTTTGGGTTTTTTTTTGGAAGTTTTTAGATTTTGAACACCTAAAACTGGGACATTTTAATTTCTGATCTATATTTAGGTGACAGAAAAAAATTAAATAGGGGTACAAGGGCACCTGATTAGCAATCAAACTTGGCCTGGCTCTTATGCTGATCATTTTCCTGTATAGCAAGCAGTGTGTTTATGACAGTGCTCACACACAAAACTAACTCTTGGGTTTTACTAACTTTACCTTATGTGGTGACATACTTGATAAATAGTTATTATTTTATTGTTTAATTGGCTGTTAGCTTATATATATATAAGCTTTTTTATATATATATATAAAATTAGTATACTAACTTGTTAAAGGCATTCATTTTCTGTAGCATGAAATAGTCCTCAGATGCTCATTAAAGAAAGATAAAGGAAATACATTTGTTGACTGCTTTTGCTTTGCCTAGAGATGTTTTTGAAATGCTGATATCTAAATATTAAGGTATTTGCCTTTCTTCAAGAACTACAGTGACAATTGGGACTCCAAACCTTGAAAACTTCCTAAAACAGCAGTATTTTTATTTTCATTGAACTTCTGTCACATCCTATTGAGAAGGTTAGCTGTGATTAATGCCTTTCAGGTGAATTGCATGAGTGAGGATCTACTTCATTCATTGTGCTATTTTCTTGCTAACATTTGTGTATCTAAGTGCTGAATTGAGTACAACTGCATCAAAGTCAGAGTGAAGAAACTGGATTTCTGGAAGACACAGTTGCACAAACAGAAATAAGTGGTAACTTTTCACTTAAAGAAAATGAACCAAATGTGAAATATTTACTTGTGTACTTTAAAAGTTACAGATGACCAGAAGTTATTTACAATAAACATAGATAATTAAATGGTTAACTCTAAGGCAAGAAGAATACTGAATTTCCTGACTAGTATTTATTTTAAGTAAGGTATTTTTTTACATAGTCTTGCAAGAACATCTTTCTTCGTGAGAATAAACATGAGTAATACACTATAATCATTTGGAGCAATACTGTCTCGAAATATATGACACAGTTACTCTGATAATATGGCACTACAGTGGAGTGGTATGATGGGGAAATTACTGAAGTAAAACTCAATCCAGGGTATTTATTCACAAAGTCTTTAAGTAAGTGGTTTTTACACAATCATACTATCTTGTTCACATACTAAGGATCACTTATGTGAAATATGAAAAGCATGCCATCAAGCCCTCATCAGTTCTTCTTGACCAGATATGACAAAAGTAATTTCTGGACAGTTATTTTGCAGCTCTCAGGAATCACCAGATGTTATGCCTGAGAATCTTGCTGGTTTCTGCTTCCATAAATCTTTGGCTAAGTTGATGTCTATTGTATGTTTTTCCTCATTTGTAGATACATGGTAAAAATCTGTCCCTCTTCTGAGCAAACAGAAATAAAAGAATGGTGTGTACAGTATGTGGCAACCTAACCGCCATCTTCCTTGTGCAAGCGTAGTGGAAAGTCACCTCTGCTGTGGCCTTTTCAGAGTGCAGGCCTTTTCTTTTTAACATAAGCAACATCTTCCCTAGTGCTACCTGTGAGAATAGTGCCTGAGGAAGGGTGCCCTTCTTCCTACTGCAGGCCACTTTTTAAAACCTTTTCCTGGTGTTCCTTCTGCTCCTTACACACACTAATTTCATTTGTTCTACATCCATGCAAAGCTCCCTATTTCTATTACATTTCTTTGCAACTTCTTTGGGTCTTCTCAGTGCTTACAGGTTCTCTGTGCCAATGAAGTAGATTAGCAGTGCTTTAAAGAAAAGGGAACCATAAGAAAGGCATCAACCTGTTAAGAAAGACATGGCCTTGTTGGAGCAGGTGCAGAGGAGGGTCACAAAAATGCTTAGAGGAATGGAATACCTCTCCTGTGTGGAAACGTTGAGAGAGTTGGGGTTGTTCAGCCTGGAGAAGAGAAGGCTCTGGGAAGACCTTATTGTAGCCTTTCAATACTTAAAGGGACTTTATAAGAAAGATGAGGACAGACTTTGTAACAGGGCCTGTAGCAATTAGATAAGGGGTAATGGTTGTGCTTTCATTTCAGATTTTAAAGTAACAAGATACAGATTTTGGATCATACTGTATAGTGTATGCAACCTAATTATTAATTCTTATTTTCTTATCAATGTCTTATATGCATTTCCATTGATAAAACCATTATTATAATCTTTAGGACCTGGAAAATATACTCTTACCCTTTAATCTGGAAAAACACGCTCACTTAAGTTTCCATCATTTGCATTGTATTTTATTTGGTTGTTCACAGGAGGCCAGCTATATCAAGCCACTGGGCATCTTAACAGGAAGGTTAATTTTTACTTGCTTTTACATATTTATTTATATATATATATATAAAAATATGTTGTAGATCTTGGCAGTTCAGCAATAACAGCAGTAGTTATTTTACATATTCACAAAACAATGCAATCTTTGTAATGCCATACAATGTAACTTTATATATATTTATAGGATTAATTACATGTACCATGATAGAGATCTGTGTTGCTGTGCTGATCCCATAATTGACAGCTAAAATTAATAATTCAAATAATCCCATAACCTAAGAGTCATAATTGTTGACAGCCTGCTGAGAAAGGTGTCGGATTGGTTTGTACGTTGATTTGGGATGTTTTTTTCAGGGAGATTTCTCATGCTCCATGGTGGCTGCTAAGTACTTTTTGACTGTCAACACACCATCTAATCAGATTATCTTCACAGTCAAATTATATAGCTGTTGAAATGTGAAGAGAGGAAGAAAATTGACACATGAAGATAAAGGTTTAGGCTTTTTTCAGATTATGTTTCTAGGCCTGGATAAGCTCTTTCACTAAATTTAACCAACTTAGCTAATGTATTTGGAGAGTCTCTTGGAAATAACATACATTAAAGCTCTTTCACTATTCTCCCAAACCAACATACCAAGTCCTCAGAAAACATAAGCAGCTTCAGGCAGAAATTTATGTGGTGACTTCAATACTCAAGTCTGAATATGATTTTGCTGCAGAGAAATCTACGAAAGGAAATTAAATGGGTTGTTTTAACAGGTGTTTAAAGTACTGCAGTCAAAATTATTCTTTACATTCTGGATTTAATAAAGTATAGTAGAATGGATGACAAAACCAAAATCCATGATTAATAATTTTCTTGTGGTGTGTAAGCTAATTCATAGAAAATCTGCAATACAAATTTACTTAAGATTTTGCACCAAGTGAAACATGAGGGAACTCTTTTGTGACTGTAAATTTTGAGCAAAATCATACTTTCTTCAATAAACCATGATTATACAGACCTTAAGGAACCTTTAAAAAAACCTTTCAAAACTCTGTGTTTGTGTGATCAACCACACTAATGTGGCTATTCATTGTTGCATTCAATTAATGAAAATTTAGCATGTAAGCATTGCTGTCAAACTCCTGCTACTATTAATGGTGTTTCTCTGCAGGGCAGGAAACTGATGTGCTGTTGGCTTCCCAGCAGACTCAGTGCTGCCCACATTCCTGGCTTTGACATAAAAAACATTCCATAATTCAAGGGTGTTAAAAAATGGACATGTTTGGCTAAGATCATAAGAAATTATTGAGACTTTGGTTAAAAGCATTGCAGTATGAAGAAAGGCCCTTGTAAGCAAGTAGGCACTGCTGCTGCAGCAGTAATTAAGCAAGGAGCTAGGATGGCTTTAGTTAGACTCAGGACTGCCATAAAGGTTTAGGGCAGACTGTCAATGAATATAACTTGGCAGGAGGTGATTTGGCAAGGAGTTAGGAATTATAGTACTGAACGTCAAACCTGGTACTGCAGGACCAATTTTTCAGGGAACATAGCTTCAAAGGAACTTGAGAAGTACTAGAGTGTGCTTCTGAAAAGCAGATTATCTGTAAAATTATTAAGCTATACCTATCCAGGGAAGAATCAGTAGTAAATCAAGAGCACACTACACTTGTGATTACCAAATCAGATACAAATGAGATGAAGAAATGGGGACACATGCTTGGAATATCTTTTTGCTGTAAATGACCAGAGGGTTTCCATTAGGAGCCCTCAGTGCAGACACTTGTTGTGTAAGAAAAAGATTGGTAGATTTTATCAAGCCTATATGACATGTCAGTTCCCATCTCATCCTCCACCAGCGCCAATACTATTTGTACTTACATGCAGTCCTGCCTCATAGACCTTACTTTTGTCTCTTCCCCTCAAATTATTCAGTCTTTCTTCTTTGTAAAAAAAAAAAAGGAACAGATGAACAAACTAACATTGTTCTATCCCTCTGCATCAGTAGCTGGAACAGCACTTCTGACTGGAACTTCTTTGGAATAATCTACCCACAATTCTACTAATAATAGACCCAGCAATACATTTTTTTCCTCAAGTTTGTTTTGGGTTTTTTTTGTATAGTTATACATATAATGTAAGTAGCAGTAAGAGGATTTTAACCTAATATTTGATAAGCTAAATGGCAGTATTAACAAATATGAAATGCGATTAAATCTTGAAATCTTTCTTTAAAATATAAGCCAGGATGTTATGGATGTGTGCTGAGTTACAAATAAATAGCACATAAAACTACCCTGAGCTGATTAATATTGTTCTCTTAATACACCTACCACAAAACTCTGCTAAGATTTGGAATTTGCAGCCTTTTGTCAATTATTTTTCTGAAGCTTCTTCTTTTCTCCTCAGGAACAATTCATTAACATAATCTAAGGAAAACATACATGCTTTATTTGCCTAGCCAGATAAATGTGACTTGAAATCTGTCTTATCTAAAATATTTATGTTATAAACAAGAGAAAAAAGTGTAAATAAAACAATTCAATTAAAAGCTTTCAAATAATTTATACCTGAAGTACCACTGAATTCTACCACTGAAGAGCTACCTTTAAAGTAAAATGAAATGTGATTTGTTCATTTGCAAAGCGTAAAACAATGAAGCTTTTATTTTTTACCTTCTTATCATTTACGATAGTTTCAAAGCTTCTTTGAAATAGATGAGCAGCAATTTACAAATACAACTTTTAACAGTTTAATATATTTAGTCCTTCATGACCATTAAACAGAGTAGTCTTCTATCCAGGTGATTATTATGATATGGAACTAACCTTGTGATCCTCCTATTTTCTACATCACAGATTATGATCAGGCAGTCATCAGGATGATCTTTCACAACTGATTCGCTAGACTGGAATGACTTAAAGACATTATGTTCACATTTCTTGATAAATACATCTCTGCCAATTATGTAATCTGGGTATATCTTATGTCCATTCTCACTGCTGTAAAATGCATGATCTTACTCTTCTTTCATTAAGTTTCAGCACAATTGCATAACCTACCAAGGAGGGCAAGCTTTATATCACATATATGGGTATTTACCAAGAGTACAATATCACAGGTGACAACTACTACTTTGTGAAGTACTACTACTTGATTGAGATGTGTCTACGTGAATAGCTGAAATTTGTGGCTGCTCAAAAGTAACACATCATTGGCTTCATCAGACAAAAAATGTAATGCAAATTATTTCCCAATTTAAACCAATTTTGATATCCTGACTTGGGTTTTAAATTAGAACTTTTAAAAAACAATGTAATTTTTCAGCAATATTAAACTAAACATTTGCAAAGGTTTATTTTGAGAATGGCTAGAACATTATTGATTTGATATTAGACTTGTTATAGCAAAAGACAAGATTAAAACTAAAAACTAGGATATGAAAAGGGCAAGGTTAAGTATACAGGATATTTTTTTCAGTAACATAGCTTCATCTATATACATTTTTTCCAGATTTATTATAATTTTTATATTTGCTATTTCTTTTATTTTCTTTTTTCTTTTTTTTTTTTCTGTACCATAAAGTAGCATTAATGAGGGTAAGCAAGTGTCTGGAAGGGGACACACCCAGGACTGCTGATCTAAACTGACCAAAGGGATATTGCATAAGATGTGATGTCATGCTTAGCAACAGAAGCTTGGGAAAGAAGGATGAAGTGGAAGTACAATTGAAATTACGGTGTTTGTCTTTCTCTGTAACTGTTAAGTGTGATAGAGCCTTACTTTCCTGAAAATTGCTGAACGGTACCTGCCTGCCTATGGGAAGTAGTCAGCGAATTCTTTCTTTTATTTTGCTTGTGTGCACAGCTTTAATTTTACCTATTACATTGTCTTTATCTCAATCTGAGTGTTCTCACTTTTGCCCTTCTAATTCTCTTCCCCGTTGTACTGGAGGGAAGTGAGCAAGGGGCTATATGGGGCTCAGCTGGCTGCCATGGCTAAACCACAACAACGTCCCAGTTGTATTCCAGAGGAAAAAAAAAAATTGTACTTCAACTTCTTACAAATGAGTTGGCAGAGCTATTTTCACCACAGTTCTAGCTATTCCTGATTCTTGCATAGGTGGTCATCTCTCATTTGCTATCAGACAACTTTTTTTTTTTAATGTTCAAATATTTGAGTGGTATTTTATACAGCTTAACATTTCATAGAATCACAGAATCACAGAATTATTGAGACTGGAAAAGACCTCTGAGATCATCAAGTCCAGCCTATGACCTAACACTACCACAACAGCTAGACCATGACACTAAGTGCCACATCCAG
>NW_010203032.1:0-227 GCF_000695765.1 Mesitornis unicolor
CAACCCCCCCGGGTGACACCGAGCAGCCAGGACAGTCCCAAAGGAGCCTCGCCGACCGGTTGGGAAGGTGAGGACAGGGCTAGGGGGGGCTCAAACTGGGGTCAGGGAGGGAGGGGACATGAGGGTCAGGGCACGTCCCCAAGTGGCCGCCCGCCTCTGGGTGCAGATCCAGCAGCATCTGTGTTTGCACAACCCTGAAGCTTTGATGGCCACCCGCAGCTCGCTAC
>NW_010203032.1:238-625 GCF_000695765.1 Mesitornis unicolor
CCCCCGCTGCTCCTGCTGCTGCTGCTGGCTCTGGGCCCCGCTGTGCCCTGCACCTCCCACCCCAATGCCACCCGTTTTGTCTGCACAGAGCCCACCCTCCGCACCTTTCCCACTGGGCTGCCCCCCACCACCTTGGCCATCTCAGTGGAGTTCACGGCCCTGGCCACCATCCCACCAACTGCGCTGGCTGGGCTGCCCCAGCTGCAGGAGCTGCACCTCTCCTCCAACCGCCTCACCACCCTCCCTGAAACCCTTCTGCGCCCTGTGCCTGCCCTCCGCATCCTCGACCTGACCAAAAACCTTCTGGCTGACCTTCCTGTCGCCATCTTCGATGAGGCTGTCCACCTCCAGCAGCTGGTGCTGCGGGGGAACCGGCTGTGGGCGCTG
>NW_010203032.1:692-907 GCF_000695765.1 Mesitornis unicolor
GAGGGCGGTTTCCGCCCGTTACGGTCCCTGCGTAGCCTGGATCTTTCCCAAAACCACCTGGCATCCCTGGGGCCGGATGCACTGGCCGGGCTGGGAGCTCTGGAGCGGCTGGATCTGGAAGGGAATGGTTTGGGGACGCTGTCACCCAGTACCTTTGTGCCTGTGCCTGCCCTGCACCTCCTCTTCCTCCAGGGTAACAAGCTGCGGGCGCTGCC